>NC_066595.1:0-177500 GCF_905475345.1 Vespula vulgaris | reverse complement strand
AATAAAGAGAGCACCGCATCGCAAGTTCTAGACGTTATACCGAAAGTATAAATTTGTATTGTAACACGCGCCCACGTAATCTTTTGGCAAAGCCATCGATCACGAGGATCCACGACGTTAAACGTAAGTGATTCGAGACGACGCTCGACGAAGTCGCGCGAGATCGAGCGATCGTCTTTTGGCAACGAACGGACGAACTAGCCCCAACTGGTGCGAGCAACTAAGAAAAAAAGAAGGAAAGAATCCTACGTAGGACGAGAGAGAGAGAGAGGCACGATCGTCCTTTCGTTCGTCCTTTCGTTCGAAACGAACGTAGATTCGGCTTTATATACGAAAAGAAAGAAAAGAAATAAAGAGAAAAAAAGTACCATACGTAACACGCATCGTTGTAACATATTATACGAAAGATTAACCACGCGCGTGCACATTCGCAAAGACGTTTCGCGGCCTGATTCGCGTTAATTCGGTACCGAGCCACGCGATTCCTTCTCGCTTGAGCGTGTCCATACGCGTACGTATATACGCGTTCGCGTATTATATACGTATTATATACGTATAAAGAAATATATGTATATAGGTATGTCGTGTACGCAAAGGAGAGGCGCGTGTACGCGCGCTCGCGCGGACGCGAAGAGACAAAAAGAGCATATACGCGTAGAGGCGCCCGCGCACACACACGCACGCACCTTTAGATATATGTATCTATATACGCTTTCGATATGACGGAGAAGCAGTTAAAAAAAGGCACGAACGTGAGAACAAAAATGATAACGATTATATTTTATAAATAAAAAAATTGACATGTGATATAGATGGTAAGGCACGCGCAATGCACGCGCTGCGATGCATTACGAAAGCGAATGTATTCTGTATATCGTTTCATTAAATCTACTAAAACGATCGACGCGCTTTTCCTTCTCTTCTTCGACAGCCCTCGAATTCCCGTTCTGGATCTCCTTTCTCTCTCTCCCTCCTTTGTCCCCGGATCGTAGCGATCGCGAGGGTCCCCTTCCTCGAGGGGTCTCGCTCGCTACGAGATCCTTTATCGTAAGTCACGGTGTGAGAAGACCCAGGACCGCACCTGCCGTCTCTCTCTCTCTCTCTCTCTCTCTCTCGGATTTTCATACAAATCCGGTTCCGCTCCTTCGAAACCCATCGAAATCTACATTTTTCGAATTTACATAACCGTTTTCGTACGTCGAGAGATTCGAACGTATCGTCGGTTCGTCGGTTGCGCAAGAACGTCGTCGCTGAAACTCGTTCCCGAGGAGCTTCCGAATATCGACCCGAGTGCCGTTCGCAGAGCTCTGTAACATCGACCGAGGGAAGAGACGCTTCGCGCGAGAACCACTGCCCTCTGTTCGAGTACCCATCTTCACGTCGTCCGCGATCGGTCGGATACGTCTCTCCCTCCGCATTTTTATCGCAGCCTCGCCGGAGAGACGGGACGCTTCTCTTGTCCCTTCGCGAGATAAGATCCCCGTTCGTCGAAAACGATAGGTTTCCGTCGCGAAGATCGTCGAACCTTTGCTCTCCGGGAGATCGACGTCGAAGCGATAGTCGTCTTTCTCGACTACGAGCGCGTACTCGTACGCGTATCCCGACTTTTCTCGATCGCCGATCGAATTCGACGATTGATCGGCTGTAAAGGACCATGGCGCGTCCTTTCTTTACGCCTCTTTCCTAAAGTTCTCGAAAGATCAAAGTTCTCGAGGCCATATTGCCGTCGGCGTCGAGAAGCCGCCAATGGCGTTTGTCAGGGAAAACGGTTGAAAGATTCAAACGCGATTCAAGATCAGCCGGTGCAAACGGTCGGAATCTTCTCGTCGGCGGCAGCAGCAGCGCTACTGCTAGCGCTTGCGTCAAAGAGGTCGCTGCTTTCCTGCAACGCGCATGCGTCTTCGGGCGGGACGGGTCGAGACGCGCAGAAAATAGTCCTCACTCGGTCGACCAGTGGAAGCCGACGATCGCGCGAGCAAGAAAGAAGGGCGAGAGGGGAAGGAAAGCTTCGTCACGTTTTTTACGTCCTTCGTGCCAAAGAAATTGACGGTCTTTGCGTCGATCGAACTCGCCGATCGAGAGCTAGCCAAACGCTCGTCGTCGTTCGCTGCGAGCCCGTGCATTCGCGACGATAGGAAGCGCGAGAGCGACATCGAGGAGGCTCGTGGGATATCACTACGCCGCACGTTGAGGGGAGAAGCGAGAGCGTCCGAGAGATAGAGAGAGAGAGAGAGAACGCGAGGACAGGGAGCAGAAGAGGGGGGACGTCGTCGGGGCAGTTGATTCGGTAGTGACTACATGTGGGTATCCGCCGGTTGCGATCAGAAAACGTCTCGCGTTAGGACGATATCGTAAAGAGTCTCGTGTCGCAATTGTGATATATATCCTGACGAGAGGGTCGAGCGGAAGTTACTAGAAGCCATGCAGATGGATCCAACGACGGTACAATTGATCCAGGTCCTCGAGAGGACGGTCTCCTCGGGTGAGTCGATCCGTTTGGAAGAAGATCAGTTTTAACCGTCGTCTAGTTTAGCTCCCTCCAAGGCAGCCCTTCGAGCGCGATATTTTCCGTCGAGCCCGATCCTCGGGCCTTAACCTTTCCCCCTTTCGTTTTCATCAAAATTCGATTCGACTGGCCGCGACTCGCGGTCGGTTCCTCCTTCGCTCGTTACCATTTCGCTGCACGAGTCGGATGCGACCGCGTGCGCGTCCCTTCGTTCGAAACGTCCGGTGAATTAGCGCAACGCGTGATCCCAACGCGATCGAATCTACGAATCGTTTCGATCGAATCGTCGGGTTTTACGGCCTAATCGACGATACTTCCCTCCCGATTTTCTTGCGCATCCAATAATGTCGCCGATTATGCTCGACTTGGCTGTTGCTATGGGCTTTGTTCGGCGACCGGAAAACTATTGTCTCGTCCGGCGGTTACTCGTTCCCGTCGACGATGGCCATCCAACTTTGGCCATCTTCCGTTCCTACCGAGTACGTCCTCCTACGAACCGATCGCCTGTGACTAACCTATAACGTTTCGACGAGTTACACGTACCTTTGACCTTGCGATAGCGCCTCGAATCTTTTCTCCCGACATTAACCGTTCGATATGTATTTTCAGACAAAAATGAACTGGAAGCGGCGGAAAATTTTTTGGAACAAGCGGCACTGTCCAATTTCGTTAGTATCTCCGTAGGTCTAACTATTCGCAACGGAGGCTCCAAGAGACTCTGTCAAATTTATTCTTCCACGTTTTAGCACGAGTTCGTTCAACGGCTCAGCGGAGTACTGGTTACGGCAACGGCCAGTCCGGTGGCTCGTATGGCAGCTGGGCTGCAATTGAAGAATCAACTTACCTCCAAGGATCTGACGCTGAAGTATCAGTACCAGCAACGTTGGTTGGCTATCCCTGCCGACACGAGGGAATATATAAAGAAAAATGTACGACTACTTTCTCTTTTCTCTTTTTCTTCGAAGGAGAATAGACTTTGTCGAGTCTTTGTCGTAACTGGCTCTCGACAAAGCTCGATTCGCTTTACAGCGCGCCTGCTACTTGACGATTCAGTAAGCGATTTATAGAAAAGAATGATCCTTGTTGTAGATCTTGGGAGCATTAGGAACCGAAAACAACAGGCCCAGCTCCGCGGCACAGTGCGTGGCTTACGTAGCTGTTGCCGAATTGCCGGTCGGTCAATGGAGCAATCTAATTCCTCTATTAGTAAACAACGTGGTTAATCCTAATAGTACAGAAATGATGAAAGAAGCTACCTTAGAGACTATCGGTTACATTTGTCAAGAAATAGAGAGCGAAGTGTTGGTATCGCAGTCTAATCAAATTCTCACAGCGATTATTCACGGCATGAAAGGTTCCAGTACGTCCAATCACGTACGACTTGCAGCTACAAGCGCTCTCTACAATTCCTTAGAATTTACCAAAGGAAACTTTGAAATAGAGGTCTGTATTTGTTTATTAATAGCGCAACTTTGAAAAGTTTGATCATCTATCTACTATTTTTAACGACTATTGTCTTTAACGATTACGTTTAACGACTGCGCACGTACACGCATACGCGTGCGTGTGTCATATGTGTTTTATGTGTATATAATATATATATATATATATACATATACATGTATGTATATGTACGTATGTACGTATAATATATACGTTTTCTCTTCTACCGTCATATTTACAGTCCGAGAGGAATTTTATTATGGAAGTAGTGTGCGAAGCGACGCAATCGACGAACACGCAAGTTAAAGTAGCGGCTTTACAATGCCTCGTCAAAATTATGTCTTTGTATTATCAGTACATGGAACTTTACATGGCACCGGCATTGTTTCCTGTAAGTAATGCTTCGATACTCTACGCCTCTTATTTATAAAAATTTGGCAAACATCTCGTATCTCGCACAGATTACTCTGGAGGCTATGAAGTCGGACATCGACGAGGTTGCACTGCAGGGAATTGAATTTTGGTCCAACGTGTCGGACGAAGAAGTTGATTTAGCCTTGGAAGAGGGGGATGCTTCTGAAGTTGGTCGACCACCGTTGAAAGTTTCGAGGCACTACGCGAAAGGTGCTTTACAATTTTTGGTACCGGTACTCATGAAAAAATTAACGAAACAAGAAGAATTCGATGACGAGGACGATTGGAATCCTTCGAAAGCCGCCGGTGTATGCTTGATGCTGCTTTCCACTTGTTGCGAGGAAGCTATAGTTCCGTTCGTTCTTCCGTTCGTCAAGGATAATATCAAGAGTCACGATTGGAGATATCGAGACGCAGCGGTAATGGCGTTCGGTTCTATCCTAGGTGGCGTAGAGCCTACCACTTTGAAACCGTTGGTCGAACAGGCGATGCCTACGCTCATCGAGCTGATGTACGACAGCAGCGTGGTCGTAAGGGACACCGCAGCGTGGACGTTCGGACGTATTTGCGAGATCATTCCAGAAGCCGCCATTAACGAAACGTATTTGAAACCTTTGTTGGAGTCTTTGGTAAACGGGCTTAAGGCAGAACCTCGGGTCGCTGCGAACGTATGCTGGGCGTTCACGGGTCTTGCCCAAGCGAGTTACGAGTCGGCCTGCGAGGACGAGAATCAGCCAGAAACTTACTGCATGTCGCAATACTTTGATTTCATAATTCAGAGACTGTTGGAGACTACCGACAGATCAGACGGGGCTCAAGCGAACTTGAGATCCGCTGCGTACGAAGCTCTGATGGAGATGGTGAAGAACTCTCCGCGGGATTGTTACGTCACCGTGCAAAAGACGACGATGGTCATTTTGGAACGATTGCAGCAGGTATTGCAAATGGAAACGCATATACAAAGCCATTCGGATCGAGCCCAGTACAACGATCTCCAATCGTTGCTATGCGCCACCCTGCAGTCCGTGTTACGTAAAGTAACTCCGGAAGACGCGCCACAGATATCCGACGTTATAATGACCGCTCTATTGGCGATGTTCAATTCGAATTCTTGCAAATCCGGAGGCGTCCAAGAGGACGCTCTGATGGCCGTCTCGACTTTGGTCGAAGTTTTGGGAGAGCGCTTTTTGAAATACATGGACGTATTCAAGCCTTATCTCTGTCTCGGCCTGAAAAATCACGCCGAGTATCAAGTATGTTGCGTCGCCGTGGGCCTTACCGGTGATATTTGCCGTGCTCTCAAGAGCAAGATCATTCCGTATTGCGACGAGATAATGACCCTCCTGTTGGAGAATTTAGGAAACAACACGGTACACCGTTCGGTCAAGCCTCAAATCTTTTCGGTCTTCGGCGACATCGCCCTGAGCATCGGTCCGGAATTCAAAAAGTATTTGGACATTGTCCTGCAAACGTTGGTACAGGCCTCGCAGGCGAACGTCGATAGATCCGATTACGACATGGTCGATTATCTCAACGAATTACGCGAGGGCGTATTGGAGGCTTACACAGGAATAGTGCAGGGTTTCCGTGGTGATTCTACGAACACATGCCCGGAGGCAGAGATCGCTTTGGTCGAACCGCACGTGCCGTACATCATTCAATTTATTACCCTGATCGCTCAAGATCGGGAGCATTCCGACGGTAACATATCGGCTGCGCTTGGCCTTATCGGCGATCTCGTCACCGTTTTCGGAGCGAAATTATTGCCGATGGTCGACACCGAGCCGCTTAACGAGTTATTAATGAAGGGCAAGAAATCGCGTAACAGCAAAACGAAGACGTTGGCCACTTGGGCCGTTAAGGAGATTCGAAAGGCTAAGGCCGCTGCTAACAACACTACGTCCAGTTGGTGAGTATTCTCATTTATTACACATCTACGAGCATGATAGCTTACGAACGTCCTCGAGCGTACAAAAGTGTATATAATGTGTCTGTTTTTTGTCGTGCGTGTGCGTGTGCGTATGCGTGCGCGTGCGCGAAGTGTCTTCGAATCGTCTTTTTTCTTTTTTTTTCTCTTTCATTTTTTTTTCATTTTTCTTTTCTTTTTTTTCTTTTTTTTTTTTTTTTTTGCCCTTTCAGCTCTTCCTCGTATGCATTTCGTGCCATCTGTTATCGCACGAAAGTAGGAGAGAAAGAATATGTGTGAGAAAAGAGGGAATATGTTCGAGCCTGTGTGTGTGTGTGAAAGGGTGGGTGGGTAAGGGGAAAAGAGACAAAGGGTCATTCAAGGCAAGATTAGAGCGTCCACGTGCTTTCTACTTTTTCTTCTAGACTCGCACGATCGCGCCTAGGTACGTCGCGTTGAACAAACAATTACAGTGAGAGAGATACTCGATACATTTAAAAAAAAAAAAAAAGTCTAATTTCCTACTTTTCGCGGGCGACGGTCACTGATATTTGGCTCGCTTTTGTTGTTTACAGATCAGCCCACGGTTGTACTGTCGTGCAATTTGATTTGACTAGAACGCTATCAAACAATACAAAGACAACAAGATTGGATGTTGCGGATGCGAGTTGATGGATGTGCGTGAGTTCCGAAGCGATGAGGATGGGGTGATGAGTCTGCACGTGTCCCTGTCTGGCAACGGTATGCGAGGGTACCGGCGAGGGTATACAGGGTCGAACACAGCCCATATGCTCGACAGAGACAAATACCTGTCTGCCGGATACCGACAATAGATGATTAAAAAATACGAGTGCAAGTGGATGATGCCAAAATGAGTGAGCCAGGGCCGAGGCCTGCTGAGATGATGTTCCCGTGATGCAAGTATGCCTGAAAATCGAGTATGCGGCTTCTATCCGCGTGATTGAGAGCTCCGCGTGAAGTTGAATCCGAGAGAAAGAACGAGCGAGAGCGAGAGCGAGAGCGAGAGCGAGAGAGAGAGAGAGAGAGAGAGAGAGAGAGAATGAGAGCGCGAGAGAGAGAGAGAAAGGACGACTTCGATGGACGATGTTAGTGGGCGGTGAAAGGAAGAGAGTGCGAGATGTTGTACGTGATGAGATACGAGCGAACCGAGAGCGTGCGCGCGAGCGAGCGAGCGAGAGAGAGAGAGAGAGAGAGAAAGAGAGAAAAGACGTGAAATGGAATATGTGAGGTATGAGTGTGCGTGCAAGAGAGAGAAAGTATGAGAGCGACAGTGCGAGAGGCTGTGAGAATTTTAGTCGAATTATGTGTATCCTTGTTTACGCACGTCGCACGACGTTATACTATACCCCTTACTCCTGTGGATTCTGATTAAAGTCCCACGGTAAGAATCGTATCGCGACTCACGCGAGTAAGAGTAATGCTCAGGATGCGAGGCGTGTACTTGTTATTTTAGTATGTCTGAAAACTTTGCTGTGAGACCATGTGATACAAGGAGTGAATTAATCAGCAAGTCTGAACGAGAGCGAGTGTGACGAAGAGAGAACGAGAGACTGAATTAAACAAAGAAACAAATATACAAGAAGATTCGACAAGCTGGTAACCCCTGATCCGATCGTTTTGCGCGCGAATCCAATGATCCGTTGTACGACGATGTGTATGTTCATTTCCCACCCCAACCCCCCACCCCCCCAAACCCCGTATGCGAATGTCTGTTGCTATTGATTCATTAAAAATTAATATTTTGCTGGCAACAAGTGATTTAGTTGTATCGAAGACCTCGTCTAGCCTGAACCGGGAGAGAAAGACGACCGCACTCCATCTCCGCTTCTGACATACGTAGTAAATTACAGAGACAAATAGAACAAGTTTTTATGCGATCATAATACGATCATTCGCCGATTCGCATCGGTTTTTACTTAATCGAATATGTAAAACGATTAAAAAGAGAAGGGGGTACATTTTCCACTGCCATCGAATCTATTCTCTTACCGCTTACCAACGTTTATTTCTAAACGAGATTTTTCGACTTACTTTTTTTTTCTTTTTTTATTTCTTTCTGTCTTTTTTTTTTTTTTTTTTCTTTCAAACGCGAGAGATATCTTCGCAACGTTTTCTTCTATTGTTTATGTAATTCGCGAACAACAGTACCAACGACAGCTACTACTACTACAAGAAATATCGTCTTCCTGGATTCGTGGCTCGCAACGAAAGTGGAGAGTACTCGTTCGATGCATTGGTATTATGATCGCGTAAATGCGTAGAGGGTAATTGACATAGCCCAGTGTTCTTGCCTCAAGAATATGTAATCCTTTCGACGAAATAAAATCGAGTCTACGTTGAAGATAGCGATTCGATTCAGCATCGTAATATCTCGATCGATTCTTTCAACGAAATTGGAATTTTGATTTTAGATGGTGCCTTTATCCAACTGGGATATTTCAAATACCGAACGAGTTTCGCGAGTCAGATCGGAACTCTAACGTGTATTATCCTCTTTTCCCTCGTTAGAACTTATTTCTTCCTTGGAAAACTCGTCGAATCTTTTTCCTCCCCTTTTTTTCTCTTCGGCAAACGTATTTTCGCGCGATTAGAGAAGATTCGAGCGCAGGGTAGGTCGCTCAAAAAGAAGAAAAAAATAAATAAAAAGCCAAAAGAGAAAAGAAAAAGGGCCGAATTAACGCGCGATAAAATCAACATTTGATACGCGACTGTGGTTGTGCCATGCATTCCAAATACTATTGCCGGTGGAAAACCTTTCCTCTTTTTTCATATATTCTACTTGTTTTGCTCCTGTGATTTTTGTAAAGTCTGCTTCGTACGTTGCGTAGTAGTACACGTTAGACATATCATGCTTTAATTTTTTCAAGAAAAGCTAAAGATAATCTAAAAAAAAAAAAAGATAAAAGAAAAAATATTCTTAGATTCTTCGGTGACGATCAGAATCGAAAAGAGAAAATTCCTTCGAATTAGAATTTTCCAAAAATTGCGTTAATATAGTACGTCTGATCACGAACCTTTGAATCGAATCGATTTGAATATCGAAATCGATCGACGCCGAAGCGCGAGTATTGTTTTTTCTTGAACATTCCACGTAGCAGTGAGGTAGAGTGAATGAGAGAGAGAGAGAGAGAGAGAGAGAGAGAGAGAAAGCGTGTCTAGGGAATATGAGAGAAAACGTGACAACGTGAGAGAATTGAGTGGAAGAGAGATTCTTGGAAAGGAGAGTAAGTGAGAAAGTGAGCAAGAAGTGTACGAAAAATAGAGAGAGAGAGAGAGAGAGAGAGAGAGAGAAAGAGAGAAAGGCACGATGGTGAGGGCAGATAGACGTCGTGGGTCTTTTCGCGTTTTTAGCAAAAAACTCGATCGCTTGTCCATTCTTCCGATTCGTTATCAAAAGTCGTGCTTTCATGTCCAGACGATTTATTAAAAAAAATAAAGGAAAAAAAAAAAAAGAAAAAAGCAAAGAATCGTCACGGGCCTAGAACCGAAGCGCGGGTTGTTATTCCGTACCGTGCCGTTATCGAACGTAACCGCAGAGCGAGAGACGCATATGCGTGCATACACATATATAGAGAGAAACGGCCAAGTGCACGCGTAGCGGTCCCTTTTCGACATTTACCGCCGATTATCGTGTTCTCGTTATCGACTCGCTGGTGGACGCGCTCTTTCTTCAAATACACGCGTCAAAAATAGTTCTGCTCAGACCCGAAAGAAGAAAATTCATATACACTATATTTTTTATATATCTAAAGTCAAATATTTTTTTCATATATCATAGGAGATATATAATAATATACATATATTTTTTATAATTAACATCCGTAATAATGCGCGTACCTTTCGATTTGTTGCGATCGCAGAGAGTCAAATTTGAAACGTTACATGCCCGTATATTTCCATTGTTTGAAGGACTAAGCGAAACGTTAAAAAAGAGAGAAGAGAAATATATAGAAAATGATGTTGTCATCGCGTTTGCGAACCGAAAGACGCGCGTCCACTAGAGTTCGAAGCTGTTTTCGTGTCCTCGAGGCGATCTGCGTTTTCCGTGTTGCGTCGAAACGCGGGAGATAGAGGGAGAAAGAGAGAGAGAGAGAGAGAGAGAGGATGAAAATGTAAAATGTAAAAAAAAAGGAACGAACGTGGAAAAAAAGATATCGAAGATACAAGTACATACATCTATCGTCGTAAACGGTCGGAAGATGGCGGAGAATCTTAAGGGTCGGCTGTGCGTCATAAGATCGAGTTGCAAAAGAAAAGAAAGATGGATGGGGGAACGTAAAAAAAGTAAATAAAAATACAAATCTAAACCGCGACTGTGATTCTTTTGGAGAGACTCTCTTATGCGAGGGTTCGATGTTTTGATCCTGAAGGGGAGCACGATTCCGAGAAGAGATTTTGTTTCTCTCCTTTTTTGTTTCGTTGGGTTTTTTTTCTTACGGAACGTTGTTACCGATTATACTCTTTTTTGCCTTTCGAAAGGTCGAAGGAAACGAAGAGGCGTGTACGGCGATGACGATGACAAATAGAAGAAAAAGAAGGCGAAGAAGAAAGGCTAAAGGAATCGTGCTCTCGCGTAAACTTGTACGCTAAAAATGTCTTGTCGACTATTAGTTGTTAGCCTTTCATCGTCGAGACTCTTAGAGTGCGTGCGATGCTTTCATAGGGTACGTAAGTGAGAGCGTGTAAATATATAAAAGAAAGTGTGTGCATTACGCTGTATCAGTGATGATGTGCGCTAATGAAGTAAACGATTGACGAGGGTGTTACAGAGAGAGAGAGAGAGAGAGAGAGAGAGAGAGAGAGAGAAAGAGTGAAAGATAGAGAGAGAGAGAGAGAGAGAGAGAGAGAGAGAGAGAGAGAGTGAAAGATAGAATAAGAGAGAGAGAGAAAGTGGGTACGTTATGCGTCGAGTTGTGTTGCGTATCGTGAGCGATGAACGAACGAGAGATGAGCGAGAGACAAAAAAAATAAAGAAAAGGAGATAGTTGGCTCGTGATTCGCCGTGAACCGCGACGTCGAAGATCGTCGTGACGCGTAAACAAAAATACGAAAATTCCTATGGAGAGAGAGAGAGAGAGAGAGAGAGAAAGAAAGAGGAGTTAAACAAATAGTAAATGAAATATACATTTTTTATCGTTGCGAGATAAGTACGGGGAACTGTACGCAAAATAGCGATTTTCTAATTATCAATTTTCTTTCGTCCTTTTATTACCGTTTTATATAGAAAAGAACCGACAGAATGCGTTGATATTGATTACATTGGATTATATTTGACACCTTTAGAGAGAGACAAGCATTAAAAAATTATTTTAAAAAGAATCTCGAGAGGCCGTAGTTACCGTTCTTTACCATTCGCCACGATATCATTTTACGTACGAAACACGAGTCCAATATGTCCAGAAAGATAAAAAAAAAAGAAAAAAAAAAAAAAAAATTGTCGACATCGTACGGAAATGGTTCGCTCCAACCTTTACCTTGATATTTTTTCGTTCGTAATTTGTTCTCTACCATTTCCGTATCGATCGTCGGAGGATGGAAAAATGAAAACCGCGAAGATACAAAAAAAAAAAAAAAATTCCAAAAATAAATGAGAGGAGAAATGCGTGAGTGGATGTTGTTTTATGCGATGAAGAGTGATGTTGATAGTGATGATGCCGATCGATGATCGGATTAAGATTATAATTGCGAATGTGAAAATTCATGAGCGGTGATGATAAACGTGGGCTGAAGTATAATAAATGAAATCGATGAATGGAGTCCGTTTGGCCTGCCACCACTTTTGCTCACCCTCTCCAAAATTTTTGTTGGATCTCGGTCGATCGATGTAGAAATTTTCGTCGAGATCCGTTCAGGAGGAATACGATTAATAGAAATTGGCATTTACAATGTGACAAACACACGACGGTAATGGCCTACTCTTCTATTTTTTATTATATATTGTCAAAACGACGAATCCTTTTCGAGACGATTCGAGGGTTTCGATTCTTCCAAAATATTCGTATCTCTCGAAGAATCCGATAATCAAACAAGCGAATTTTGCTCGTATGACACTTTCGGTTACGAAATATGGAGATTATTTATAAGAATAACGCGTTTAGTCGTCGAGTTCCTCTTATATAGCGGCAAACGCATCGATAGTGACATAAGGATGAAATATTGAGGTATGCTTGAAGAAAGAGTGCAAGAAATAGAAAGAGAGAGAGGGAGAAAGTGCGATCAAAGAGAGAAAGCGTTCGTGCGTTTACGTGAGACTAAGAGAGAGAGAAAAAGAACACGATTTATTTTATACGTTTATTGGAGATTTTACAGGTTTGAAGGAAAGAGAATCCCTTCTTTGCTTTCTTTTTTTACTCTTCCGAACATTTTATACCGAGCAGTCTAACAAAAGTAATAGGAAGGAGAGAAAAGCAAAGGAATAAGGAAAGAAAAGTCTCTATGGGAGAGGGTGTGGCATGTCCGTATGATGCGAGTTATATCTTTTATTCCTTTTATGAGTTTGTTGTGACAGTCGTGTGATTCGTGAAGTCTGTGCTTGTGAAGGTTTACACTTGACAACGATTATGCGACTTCGGCTACATAGCTTACTTGTGTGAGATCGATGATGATGATGATGATGATGATGATGATGATGATGATGATGATGCTGGTGTGATGATGATGATGCTGCTGATGGATGATGCTGATGATGATGATTGTGAACAATTGTTGGGGAAAGTGTGCCTAACGCGTATAATCGGTCGCATTAACGATATATCTCGTCTTTCTCGCGGCGAGAAAAACGGGTCGCGCGCAACATCGATTAGCGTGGAAGGGAGAAAAGCTTGGCAGAGATTTTTTTCTACGGAATGGATTATCGTTGCGCAATCGTATCAAACAAAACAGTGGCATATCATCGCGCGTAAACGTTAATGCGACCGATTGTACCATCGAGTGTAAGAACGGATTATACGAATCGCCAAGCGACAGTGCCATATAATTCCAAGTCATAACAACAGCTAATTCACCACCTCGATTTATTATCCTTACGACACTTACACGAACAGAACGAAGAAAAAAGAAATAGGAAGCAAAAAAAAGCGTTTACGTAAATCTATTGTACTCTTTAATCGAAACAAGAAGAAAGAAAAGAAAAAAGAAAAGAGAGAAGATTTCACGATCAATGGAATGCAAATTGCTTCCACGTCTTTGCATGATTCTTCTTTTTTCCTCCGACGCAGAGATTTGTCCGGAAATAAAATTTCGTTCGAAATACACGTACACACGAACGACGGTGGTGCCCATCATTATTACCAAGGATTATTCTTTCTTTTTTACGACGCATCGACTTCTGCATTAAATTCAAACCTTTGTTATTTGGCTCTCCTCTGATTTTAGAATCGATCGTACACATCTAGGAAAATAATCGTACAAATTTTTCTCGAGAGGAAGGGAGAGAGAGAGAGAGCGCGCGCGCGAGACTTCAAAATGTCGAACGGCGAATCGGGGCTGCTACATAGCGTATGTCAGCAGTGTTCCTAATCTCCTCTAAATACCCTTAACCCAATTGAATTAGAAGGGCATGCTACACGTATCGTCTCCCATCGTTCCGATGCACTTGCCAGGTTTTCTCTCTACCTTTCGTACGTGCGCTGCACAACAACGACTTTACCGTTCCATTCTTATTCGTTCGATTAAAATCGTTTAAAGGCCGATAATCGTTTCGTCCGATTCGTAGAAGCTCTCGTAAAATCGACGTGATCGTTTCTCTCGATCATTTCGTTTTCGTTCGAACGTTCTTACGTTGTATATACGCCGAAGAAAATCGCGTGGAATGCAACGTGCTACATTTCGGACGAACGATCTCTTTTGGTAAGTCATCCTTCTACACTCAACAATTTTGCTCTCATCCACGTCATCAGGTAGCATATGAACACACGACCATTGGAGAAATATTTGAAAACGTGTACCTGCTTTCGAAGCACTTTTTCCCTAGGACGACGAACGCTCTATGAGACGTTTAAATTTTGAGAACTACGCGACGGTCGAAATATCTCGGTCACCTTGCATCGATCCCAAACTTTTATCGCTTTTCGCACGGTCGAGGCTGGTCGCAAAGAATCGAGAGAAGAGTAAGAGAGATTGAGAAAGTGCTTGCTTGTATGGAAGAAAGAGAATGAGAGGGTAGAAGAGAGTAAGAAAGTAAGAGAGAGGGAGAGAGAGAGAGAGAGAGCGAGAGAGCGAGAGAGAGAGAAAGGGAAGGAAAATCGGTAGATTGACGTTTTGGTTCCGTGTCCAAGCAGAAAACGGTGTAGGCGAAGCCAAGTGCATCGTCGTGCGCGAGGGTGGAAAGGAAAAAGAGCAAGATGCAACACCTGACATCTCCCTCGAATCTTCCTCGGGAGGGGGCTAATGCATCTCACGTGACTCCGTTCTAAGGTATCGCCGAGCTTTTGGTAACGCGAACTAGTCCCAAAGTTCGCGAAAATGCAGCAAGCCGATGATTACCAGCGGCAGGATGCCACCGCCGTCGATGAAAAGACGAAAAAGAGCAACGACGAAGTAAGTAGATAAATCATCGATGCCTTGCTTCGTGTATCTTCACCTTTGAGATATCTTTTTATTTTTATTTATTTCGTCTCTCTCGATCATCCGTACGTCATACGTAATCCGTTCCAATGTCGGACAAGTTAGGAGAAATCAACGTATTCGTTCGTACGATCGAATCGGAAGGTATGCTTAACGGTTAAAAGTAGACCGTCCCTGATGTCATAGGAAGGATTCGATCTCGACGATCTCTTGCCGATCGTCGGTGAATTCGGCCGTTATCAGAAGCAGCTGCTCTGGCTCGTATGCCTGCCGGCGTGCTTGCCTTGCGGCTTTTGCGCCTTCAATCAGTTATTCATGGCGGACACACCGGCGCATTGGTGCAAAGTACCTGGACTGGAAAATATGGATATTTCTCGGAGAAGGAGACTCGCCATTCCTACCAGTCAGGTGCCCTGTATAGTCGAAACGATGTATTCTTTTCGCTCGTAAACGGCTCTCTCACCTCGTACTTGCCCAAACGCGCTTAGGCTTAACCACGTCTATCCACAGTACGAAGTAGTGTACAGTATTCCCGTAGCACGAAACGAAATTTATTAACGACATCGCTTCGTCGTTTCGATCCAGTGCGAGGCACAGTATTACAACGTATCGCAGAATCGTACCATTTTGTAACCTTGGCGATATCCTACTTTCTTACCTCATTACCCGTTGTACCCGACTCTCCTCGAGGGCAAAGATTATACCCTGTATCGTAGACGAGTCCTAGTACTCGTATCCAAGTACTCGTACTCGGCCGATACGAAGATACGATAAGCAGATTTATTTTCGAGGACTGTATCGAAACGTCATTATCACGGCAGGACGACAACGAGACGTACAGCCAATGCACGCGGTACGACGTCGACTGGACGACGGAGAACGCGTCCAACTCGAGGACCAACTCCTCGTGGTCCGTCGTACCTTGCGATCACGGTTGGGAATACGAGACTTCGGAGGTCACGTCATCCATAGTCATCGACGTACGTAAAGACGCTTACGCTATCGTCCGACTATCGACGTTCGGATTAAAACGATTCTAAATGCGTTACAGTTTGATCTCGTTTGCGAACGTGCTATTTATCCAACGATCGGTCTGGTCGCACTTAATACCGGCGGACCTATAGGAGTTTATCTTTTTGGTACTTTGAACGACAGGTAATTACAGTTTTAATCCTAGCACGTATCTTGAAATTTTTCTGAAGCTTTTTGTTTATTAACGAGGAACGAACACCCGTTCCGAGCGAATTCTTTTCTCCTATCTCCTTCTCCCCGAGGAATGCGTTTGACCGAACGTTGTCCGGCCGAAACTTGAAGCTCGAAACAAGACGCATGAGATTATTTCGCGTAACGTCCTTAGTAAATCCTCCATTCGTCGTCGTTAAATCTATTTTCGTTCCCTTAGAACGATGCTCTATATTTACAGAATCGGTCGTAGACTGTCTTTCTTCACGTGTTTGGCGACGTTGATCACCGGTGGTTTTCTCACGTCCATATCCAACAGCTTTTGGACATGGGCGGCTACGCGAATGGTAGTTGGTTTGACTATACCCGCTATCTATCAAATACCCTTTATCATATGTAAGTAATACGTATCGCGAGAATCCGTTGCGCGTACGACGGAAGAAATGCGAAATGTGACGAAAATCTTTCCTTCTAGCTTTGGAGTTGGTCGGTCCTAATTATCGATCGTTCGTGACAGTGATGACGTGCAGCTTCTACACGATGGGCCTGTGCATGCTGGCAGGCGTTACGTACTTGATAAGAGATTGGAGGACACTCGCGATTACGACGAGCGCGCCCTTTCTACTGTATTTCACTTACTGGTGGTAAGCGTGATCGGATGCCGATCGTTATCGATTCTACGAGCTCGTAATTCTCGCGGAAGCGGTCGCGAAGAAAAAACGAAGAAAATTGTCGTAGGTTCCTTCCGGAATCTCCTCGCTGGCTATTGGCGAAGGGTCGTTTGGTCGAGGCGAACGATATCCTCGAAAAATTGGCACGTGTCAACGGAAAGGAACTTCCAACCTCGTTCACGCAGAAGCTCCGTCAACGTATGACGATGTCGAGATCGAAGAGCGAGGAGGAAAGACTACGGAGCGGACCCGGCGTCTTGTCTCTCTTTAAAACACCGAACATGCGTTTGAAGACCTGCCTCATCACGTTAAATTGGTGCGCCATAGTTTACGCTCTTATACGATATTTTCTCTAACGCGTCGTCCGTACGACGTCTCAACGATACGCCAGTTTCTCTCCTTGATCTCTTTTTCTTTTTTCGTTCGATCGATCGATCGATCGATCGTCAGGTTCGCCAATAACATGGTATACGTTGGACTGTCTTATTACGGACCTGCTCTCGGTAGCGAAGAACACCTCAGCTTCCTGTTCTCCTCGTTGGCCGAAATTCCCAGTTACATGGCTTGTTGGGTAGTCATGGATAGGTGGGGTCGCAGATGGCCGCTGTGCCTCTGCATGGTCGTCGCCGGTGTCTCCTGCATAGCCACGGTTCTACTCTCTCCGGGTAATAGCGATTCCCATCGATCGATGAAACTGCAAAGTACTCTAACCGTAGGCTATATTTCTCCTTTCCTCGTTCAACTTTCTTCCATTTTTTCTTACAGACGCCGTCGTAGCCACGTTGATCCTGTTTCTCCTATCGAAGTCCGCGATATCGGCCTCCTTTCTGATCATATATCCCTTCGCCGGTGAACTTTACCCGACGCAGCTGCGCGGCGTTGCGATCGGTTTCTCCGCTTACATCAGCGGGCTTGGTCTGATCATCATACCGTTCGTTACGTATCTGGTAAGTTACATTCAAATACGATTCCTTTCGTCGAAGATGAATTTTACGCGCGTGAAACGTAACGAACCGAACGAGATGTAACGAATGGAAAGAACGAGAGACGAGTCGAGAGAGTGTTCTTTATTACAGAATATGCTTTGATTTACAGGGTAAGGAGAATCTAGTGTTGCCTTTGGTGATCTTAGGCTGCGTCTCGGTGATCGGCGGTCTTTCGGGTTTACGGTTACCGGAGACTCTACACCATCGACTTCCGCAAACGGTGGAGGAGGGAGAACTCTTTGGGAAGGATTGGACTTGTGCCGATTGTATTCGATGCATACCGACCAAGTAAGCTTCGCCCGATTGTTTCTCCAAATTATATCGTTTTCTTCTACGTTCGAAAGGACGCGCGTCCGAATCAATGACTTTTATCCTTAGACCTTCGTCCGCGGCGGCTTCCTACGAGGACCTGTCGGAAAGAGAAACCGTCGAGATGCACGAGGTACCCGAACTTCCAATAGCTCAAACCACATCGACACAAGCGATACCGCAAAGAATTTTAGAGGAACAACAACGACCGAGCGGTGCGAGCGTTCGCCGGCTTGTTCGGCAATCGAGCGTGATGGACACTCAGCGTGACTCGGATGGTTCCATAAAGATGACATACTGGTTTTAGACTCGGTATAGGGTCTACTACTTAGTCCGTTAGTCTATCTAGTCCGATACTCCTACTTTATACAAAACTGCATTTTTTTAACAGTACCATAGTACCATACCATTTCTTCCGTTCTTTTTTCCTTATCTTTTCTTTTTTCTTTCTGACAAATAAAAGATGTTTTAGGTTCAATTGCGACACGAAAGATTTTAAAGCCGGTCTTTTTGCTCGAACTCTTTTGGTCGTTTCTACCGATGGAAAATTCCTCTCGTACAGTTGCAGTTTATTCGAATAGACTTGGTATACAAAACACGAAGACAGATAGACGGACAGACGGACAGACAAATAGAGAGAGAGAGAGAGAGAGAGAGAGAGAGAAAAGAGCGTCTTCGTTCGTAGCGCAGTCCCGTTCAAGGTGAATACGAAACGTATATCGTCCTCTTTCGTTTCGATCTCACAATCTGGTAGTCCTGTTGTAGCAGCTACGAAAAGAAGCACTCGCTAGCATCGCATCGATCGATTCGTACATACGTTGTACGTATGCACGTAGGTAATCAAAGAGCAAGCCTGTATAAAGTTCCAAGAGATACCTTTCCAAGAGACGACGTTTCAGTTCTGGCGGATATGCGACGTATATGTAGTGATCCGGCATTTCCTCGTTCGTAGACGATAGATTATCGTCTCCACCTTCCATTTTTCGTCTATCTACCGATCTACCCTCGCCATGCCCGCTCTGATCGTGCAACGATGACGTAAGACTTCCGTCGTTGTAACCTAAAGTTCCCGTATGGTCGAGCCTCTCTTCGTCCGCGGTACTACAAGGTACAACGAGAAAGTAAAATCGGTCCTGAGATCGATCTCGGATCTATGCCAGCACCGGGGAACCGGATAAAATATTATTTCGTATCATCGACGATAACGTCGAGAAACGGTGTTTTTATCCAGCCTCGGCGAACGTACTACGTACTTGAAGAGAACCCAGATGACGTAATAGCAGGCATAAATCGAGGTGCAGAAAAGAGCCATAAACGTAGCGAGCAGATACCAAGGTGTCTGTCGTTGTTGCCGCTTGGTATCCTCCCAGTATTTGTCGCAACTGAGATACCAACAGATCGCCCGGTTCAGTTCACCTAACGAGCAAAGAAATCACGATAAACCTTTTCTTGTTTTCTTTTCTTTTCAACGTACGTTCGATATATCTTATTTTATAGCGTTAAACGGATCATCCGCATGGTCACACCTACCTTCGATTTCTTGGAACTCTCGTGCCGAGAGATTTGCGAGAAGTCCCGCGATACAATCGCGGACGAGTATCTGTCGACAAAAAGCTTGTGAATAAAAGAATTTTCTTTTAGGCGCAACATGACTTTTCGTGCCGCGTCAAACGCTACATTATTTTACATCATTTTTCATTTGAAGAAAATACGCGTATCGAGGTACGGACGTACGTATATTGCAAATCGAGCAAGGACGAACAAAGATACACACACACATATATATATGTATATATATATATATATATATATATATATATATATATATATATATATATCGTAGAATCGATCAACGAATTCGTCGTTTACCGGATTGTCTACTACCTGTGCGAGAGGAGCGTCGACGCGTTTCACGGGGGAAAGAAAAAACAGTATTCCATGAGTCGCTAAAACGGAGAGAAAATGAGCGGGAGGAGCTCGATGCCGCATATAGCTCAAAGGATTCGACGCCCGATAGTGTACGGTGCTAACGCGACTTCGTCGTCGACGATGATACTTTTGTTCTCAAGGCCGTTCGTTCTTGGTCTCACGTTTCGAATTAAGATCGGTTAGAGCGAAATAAATGAAGAGAAAGAGCTAACTTCGCATTGTAACTTGAGCTTTTGAAGTTCCTCGGGCTTGCAGTTGGACTTGAGTTTCCTAAGATGCATTCTTCTGCGTCTTTGCCTCTTATCGACGGCAGGTAGGGCGGCTTCCACGAGATTCTCCTCGTCGTCCTCCTCCCCCTCCTCCTCCTCCTCCTCCTCGTCATCGTCATCCTCGTCGTCCTCGTCGTCCTCGTCGTCCTCGTCGTCCTCGTCCTCGTCGTCCTCGTTGTCGCATGCGTCGCTGTTGTTCTCAGGACCAGCGATTTCGTTGCGACGATAAGAAGAGGAATCGGCGAGCCGATGATTTTTTAGGACATCAGCGTCGGCTCGTCGACAGTACGAACGCTGCAGGTCGTTTTTCGTGGCCGCGAGCGCGCACGACTTGTCCGTGGAAGACGAGGACGAAGGACGATAGGTCCTTGCGAGATCTCGAGAACACGGCACGACCGACGTACTGCGCTGTTCCGTATTCTCCTTCCACACCTTTGCGCAATCGGATCGCATTAACTTTCTCAGATCGAATATTCGTCGAGTCTTGCCCGACTCGATCGGATTTCTATCGAAGCGAATTTCGCGTACCTGTATGTCGGTGTTGAGATGACCGCCGTCGTCGTCCTCGTCGTCCATCGAGCTTTCGAAGTCACGATTTCCCAAGACGTCGCATCTCATAATGTCGCAGTAGTCGGCAAGGCACACGGCGTCCTCCGCCTTTCGTTCAAGACCGAGAACAAGGACGTGTATCGATCATTGTAGCGTCGGACGCGAGTCAATTTTATCCTATTTATCGTTAAGTGCGCTATTCTCGAAACGAGTCTGACGTAGAATCGCGGTCATTAATGAGGGTTAATAGCGGCCGATATCGGTAGCCGCTCTATCCCTCCTCCTCCTTCTCTCCTTCCTCGCTGCGTTCGAGTTTCCTTTTTTATCGGTCATCAAACACACGCGTATCCCTCCGCGCTCACCCGTACGACGAAGTGTGCGGTAATATGCCTCTTAGCGAAAAGTGAAAGTGACGCGTTAAAAGACCAACGTTTCTCAATTTAGATGGACGGCGAGATATCGATTAGAAAGCATTCAACGCTACCGTTATCGCGTCTCTCCTATACGTATAGAGATTACCGTGTACGAATATCGATACTTGATACTTTTCCTCCCGTAGAACAGGACCCGGGGAGGTAACGCGAACTTTGGCTTTTCGGATAAAACGTCTCGAGCGTAACAGAGAGATGCAAAGTCCGCGTGGGCGACTCGGTTCGCAGATAGAAGCATTCGTATCGAGTCGAAAGCAATATATAAGGATTATCGATGCAAACGAGCGACGACTTACCGTATTAACGTTACTTTTATGTCTGTTATCGAAGTGCGCGTCGAGATGTTTTTCGGCGTAGAAAGACTTGCCGCAGAGGCCGCAGGTCCATTGCGACGGTCTGTGCTGATGCTTCGCCCGTTGCTGAGGTCGAAAGATGTCTCGACTTTCGTGAAAGGGACACTCTAAGGGTAATTCCACTTGATACTTCTTCAGGATGGGCATCCACCTCTGAAATCTCGACGAAGCTCGATACATTGTCCCTTCGCGCGATCGAAAAGCGTCGTTCGAAGCGTCGTTCCTTACCTTGTGAACTATCCTCCTCACCACCGAGGCACGATCGCGGGGGCATGATATCTTAAAAACGCTCGGACCTGGCCAGGGTATCACTGACAATAGCAAGACTGCCAAAACCTGAAATAACGGCGAGTCCGTCGTATAAACGTTCGTACTTTATCTCTCGACGAGAGAGTAAACGGCGATAAAAAAATGTTCGGAGAAACGCGACTGTGCGTAAACTCGAACGTCGAACTTCCGGAAGTTAAAGGAATCAATGAAAGGCGCGTTACGTGGTACTTACTCGCGTGCGTCGTATTCGACGTTCCGAAGAAACATAAAAATCCAGAGTACCGTTTCGGTACTCTCGCTCGCTCGCTCGCTCGCTCGCTCGACGAGAGAAACGCGCCAAGATTCTCTTGCGTACAATCGGACTTTTCCGTGCCTTTCGATATTTTCGCCGATACTGAAGGCCGCACTTTATCAGAAATTGTCGTACGCGGTAGCTCGAGAAAGAGGAAACGTGGTAGACACCGACGGGGCCGCTATAGCGAGCCGGGATCGGTCAGAGCGAGCGAGCGGATCATCGACGGATATAGCTTTATCGCGAAGGACGAGTTAATTACCTCGAGATGAAAGGGTTGGGTCTTCATTCATAGCCCAATGCTTCGTTCAAGAGTGATTTCGCCAGTGATTTCTACGAGTATCCAGCTTCGGGACTTCTTCTTTCCTTCCTTCTCTCCTTTCTTTTCTCGACCTTTCCTTCTCTTTTCCGCGACTTTTTTCAGACTCGAGTTCGGCTTTTAGACGAGGGCTGCAACGAGAACGAACTAGAGGGTGAACGTCGACATGGCGTCGTGCTCGCCCCCTTTCTCGCCCCTTTCACGCAGGGACGTCGCCGTTCGTCGATGGACCCGTACTTTCTTCTCCCGATTACTTTTGTTTTCTTCGCATCTCGCTGCAATCAATCGTATCGTCGATCGTTAGCGCTCGACTCCGGCGCCGTCCCGACAACCGACGAATCGCGTGATAGAATTCAACTTCAAGAAAGATACCGACATTTTCTTTTTTACAGGAAACAGAGACATTTTTCTTATCGATCGATAAATTTCTGTGCTCTTATTTTTCTCTTTCCTTTCTTTTCCTCTCTTTCCTTTTCCTTTCATTTTCTGTGCGTTTTCCAAAAGGACAGCTTTATTTCTCGCGAAGAGCAACGCAACGTTACGATCCGTTTTCTCTCTTCCCGGTGAAGTCGAAAACAGCCGAGTTTTAATTCCCGGATGGGTTTTCACGAGTCTCAAAACGAACGATACGGCTCTGATTCGACGTATCGCGTCGGCGTCGATGTCGGCGTCGGCGTCGATGTCGACGTCGCCGTCGGCGTCGGCGTCGGCGGATATGCGTCGGCGCATCGAAAACCAACGTCTTTGGTAAACGCAGCCCACGAAATCGTCCGATTCAAATTTCTACGCGAGCCAAGAACGCGCTCTTTCCTATTTCCGACTTATGTAACGCTAGGATCGCCTTCGTTGCGCAATAAATCGACCGAAAGACGCGTTAATCGTCTTCTCCTTCGCGTTCCTACGCTAAACGATAGACGCTCGATCTATAAAAGATACGATAGTCGAGTAGCTCCGATTAAAGTTTCTAACGCCACGTTCGCGTTTGGCCATATCCTCGCGTAATTAAATGTTTTCGATAGTATCCGATCGAATGATACTCGAATGATCGGAAACTGGCGTTACGAAAAGCGACGTTTCTTATCGCGAACGCGCTACGCCGAAATTGTACGTAGAAACGAAGATACGAGTATGCGAGATTCTATCGCTCGTAGTACGAAAATATTTATATGTTTGCACAACATCGATCGTTACGACCGACTCTATAGAACCGGACGTCAATGTTCCGATGTATAGCCGTCCAAAGATTCTATTGAATTTTATGACGTAAACGTAGCGCGCGATCCTAGTTCAAAATATTATCGATATGCGTATTGTCGCATTCGATCGCTAGCGGGGAAGCGATTCTTTCCTTGTAAAAATTATCATTTTTGCGTCGTAAATATGTTTACGAAAATACGCTATTTCGTCGAAGAAAGTAAATACGAAACGCGGCGACAACAGAAAAGAAATAAAAGAGATCCGTGTTGATAAGCGAGTCCAAATAGAACGGTGACGAGCCACTTTTTTCCGTGGCCATTCTTAGCGATAGCGTTGCCGATAACAACGTCGATCGCTAGGAACTCGATGGTAGGGGAGAAAAGAGGATCCCTTTATGTGTGCGTGTATATAATCTATATCTATTCTCATTACATCGTATTGGTAATGGTAGGATAATGTCAAATTGTTCGTCGTAGAATCTCGCAGTCCGTTAGAGAAAACGATCTCGCGAGCACGGTCGAGCACGGAGATCGAGCAACTGCGTTCGCGCGAGTTTCGAAATCGTATCTCACGGGTCAGAGAGAGAAGTTTAAGTCATCGTCGAGGGGGAAAAGAAAGGTGATGTATGCGCTTCGGTAAACGTCTTTCTTCTCGAAAACGAAAGTCCTACGGTGTTTACTTGAACTACGTGGAATAAGTTCGACCAAAGTTTACGGCGCTGGCGAGAAACGAAGGTCGATTACGGTATATCTCGCGCGCGCGTGTTTACCTCTCTCTCTCTCTCTCTCTCTCTCTCTCTCTCTCTCTCTCTCTCTATCTATCTATCTATCTATCTATCTATCTCTATCTCCATTTGAAACGTTCAGTCGCCACGAAATTTCCAGTTACGAACGGGAACGTCTTGCGATCGGTCGCGCGATCTTTGCATTATCCTCTCCGAAAGATGGAAAATAAAGCGCACTCGAGTCGCACGTTAGTGGCGCGTTCGAGAGACGTTAGATGCGTCGGAAGGAAATATGTAAATAATATTTTCGATAATTTTTCATTTTGAAAGATAAGAGATAAAGTTGAAGCAAAGTTTGATCTTGTGACGAAAACGATAAGAAATGCTCCTTGTACTTTGTCCCCAATTATTCGCTCGCTTGTCACATTTCGATCGTCGATATTAGTTTTTCCGCGAATGAAACTGAAAGGATAGAAAAACGATTGATGTCTAAGCGCGAGATATCTTTCAAGGTGGAACACTCTTTTTTTTGCAATTTATATCATAATTACGGCGTCGTATGCTATAATTCGATACCAGCGAGAAAACAAGTTATCTCGTAAACCGGCTCAACGAATTATTTTAATATTTGTGCTCGCTCTTACGATCTCTCGTTAATAACTTTTTTAACTTTGTATTTTTTCTAAGCGTTACTCCGATAAGTATTATCGAGGATGAATTTCGATTGAAACTCAGCGGAGACTCGATCGAACGAGATTAATTAGCTGTCGGCGCTTGCGTTAATACGCGTACGTCTTACGATTCGTTTCTTTGTTCCTTTGGCAGGCGATACTCTCAACGACGACAGTCTTATCCAGGTATGAAGTCGTTGAGGCACCTTTCCCGTGGCATCAGGAAATTCGAGCGGACGCTCCTAAAGGATGGAGCGAGTAAAATACGGTATTCGAGCTCGAGGAGCGTCTCCGCGCGATCGGAAGAAAGATTTATTCGAGGTCAAAACCAAGAGATAATCATTCCTTCGCCTTACGGTGAGGTCACTTATCCGAATTCTAAGATACCGGAATACGTTTGGCGCAACGTTAACGAATTTTCCAAGCTAATTGCCCTGGTGAGTCTCTCTCGGCTACGTCGGTTGGTATATACTTCTAACGGGAAAAGGTAGACGGTAGTTTTGATTCGATAATGATTTTCAGGAATGCGGTGTAACCGGTAGGAAATATACGTACGGGCAAGCGAGGGACGCTGCGAACTACGTCGCGAGGAGTTTGAGGAACTTGAAGTTCGCGGAAGGCGATATAATTGCCTTGATTGCTCCCAATTTGCCGGAATGGGCTCTAGCTTTTCTCGGCATTTTGGAGGCTGGTCTCGTCGTTACGACTATCAATCCATATTACACGGTTGGTAAGTACGAGCGTTAGAACGATCGGACTGACGCGCGGTGAAAAGAGCGAGAAGAATAAATCCGAAGAATGAATCTCTTAACGCGATCGTAGAGGAAATAACGATGCAATTGGAGTTGTCCGGGGCGAAGGGTATCGTCACCGCGAAAGAGATTCTCCCGGTGGTAAGGAAAGCAGCAGCGAAGCACAGATTGGGATCGTCCCTTATCGTTATAGACGACGGAACGACGGGTCCGACGACGGAAGGAACGATACTTTTCAAGGTATCTCCTTCCTCCTTTACGCAACGATCAAATTTTCCATTCTTTAACGAGTCGATCGATTTGTCATTTTTAGGACCTGATAACTCGCGGCAAGGACTTGCCGGGGTTGAAAGCCCTGAACCGTTCCACCGAAGACCTCGCGGTTTTACCTTTCTCGAGTGGCACGACGGGTCTGCCGAAAGGTGTGATGCTAACGCACGCCAATTTAGTCTCGAACATGGAAATGGTGAATGCCATCGTTGATCAGGATATGTGGATTCGAGCGACGACGGGTAAAGAATTTCACTCGTACGCGCGACAGAAAATTTGCGTCTTCGATTGTTCGAAACGGGATGCTTCCTTTCCTTTTTCTCTTCTTTTTCTCGTTCATCTTTCATTTTTTCTTTTCTCCTCTTTCTTTTTCTTTCTTCCCCTTTTTTTTTTTTATAGAAGAATATCAAGACGTTATACCAATATTTCTACCTAGCTTTCACATTTTTGGCATGAACGGGATCCTGCTACCGTGCCTGGCGGCCGGAACGAAGCTCGTTACGCTTCCGAAATTCCAACCGGAGACGTTTCTCGACGTTTTCGTCAAGCAGAAGGTAAAAGATTTTGAATCGACGCCGAACGTTACTTACGTCGAACGTCGAAGGAACGAAAATTATCGTTCGTCAACGATAGACGTCACAAAAGCTTACCTTTTTTTATGCTTTTAGCCAACGATTTTGATTTGCGTACCGCCGATAATATTGTTTCTGTCAGTTTCGCCGTTAGTCAAAAAAGAACATCTCTCGAACGTACGAACTGCTTTCAGCGGAGCAGCGCCGCTTTCGAAGGAGGACGTCGATAGATTTTACGACAAGTTTCGATTAGACAACAGTCGTTTCAAATTCTGCCAAGGTAAATCGCCCGACCGACGTACGTACTAGGGTTTGTCGTACGAATTACGTATTCCCCGGTTGACGCTTTCAAGAGATTTCTTTCGCCAGGGTATGGATTAACGGAGTGCGCGCCCGTGGCCTTTATGGAAAAGACGGGCTTAAAGTACGCGAGTATCGGAAAGAATATTTGCGGTTGCGACGCGAGGTTGGTGGATCCGGTAACGAAGGTAGACATTTGCGAGCCCCGTAGGAACGGCGAATTGTGGATCAGAGGACCTCACGTCATGAAAGGTTACTTCGATAATCCGGAAGCCACCAAGGAAATATTGGGCGAGGACGGTTGGTTGAAAACCGGCGACATAGCTTACTTCGACGACGATTTAGATTTCTTCATTACCGATAGGTTGAAGGAGCTGATCAAGGTCAAAGGTTTTCAGGTAAATCCAGACGCCCAAGCGATCTCTTTCCTTCGAAAACTTTCGTTTCATCTCGTTCTCTACCCTTAGGTCCCACCGGCCGAATTGGAGTCACTTTTGAGAACGCATCCCGACGTAGAGGAAGCCGCGATAATAGGTATTCCCGACGCAAGATCCGGAGAAGTGCCGAGAGCTTACGTCGTCTTGAAAAAGGACAGGAAGATCAGCGAGGAGGAAATCAAGAATTTCATTAAGGGAAAGGTTTCCGAGTACAAGCGACTCAATGGTACGTGCTCCTCCGTCTCTCTCTCTCTCTCCCCATCCCTGTGCGCTTTCTTACGCGAGTATCGTGTTTCAGGTGGCGTTTCATTCGTCCGAGACATTCCCAAAAATGCATCCGGCAAGATCCTTCGAATTAAGATCAAGGAAGCGTATCTAAGAGGAAATTTGTAGAAATTGCTTCGTCCACGATGGATCGTCGATCGTTGTTTTCGTTCTCACTTTTGATACTTTTTTTTTTACGCAACTATCGTTTCCTTTTGACATATATATCTTTTGATTGGACTATACCGTTGGTAGGTTAACTTTATTGTAAACGACAAGGTTCTATTACAAGGGCTTAAAATCACGTTGTACCGTCGTACGACGTTGCACGGATACAGGTACGCGCGCGTACGATCGGCGGATATCCTTGCTACGGATCGATGGCACGCGTACATACATAAAATATTTAAGAAAAACTTTGTTTACAAGCCGGTCCGACTCGACCGACGTGTCGACCTTAGGGTCGATCTCTCTATTTGCGATTGATCCTCTTGTAACGCGAATAAAGAAAAGAAAGAAAGGAAAAGGAAAACGTCTCGACTCGCTTCATTCTAAGATTTTAAGCTTGCGTCGCATCCGTTGTCGAGCTCGTTCATAATTTTCTCTTAATTCGATACCGTTCGGTGTCGTTGGACAGAAAAAAAAATTAGAAACGTTATCGGATTCGATTGGCAAAGCTCGTAAATCTCCGTGGAACGTGCCGTCGCGTGTAAAAAAGCTCATTTCTCTTTATGCGCGCGCTCTACTCGGTAAAGTTCCTCGGGGAGAGAAGATAGATCTAATAAATCGCAACGAAATTTCTCAACGTTTCCTCTTTTAAAAGATGTGCCGCGGTACGCGAGTTAACAAAGCTCGAACGTATCTTTCCCGGAATAGACGGTACTCTTGCGTTTTTGGTGCAACCCTTAAAAAAGATTGCTTCACGCTGGTCGACTTAGCTCTCGCATCTGACCAACTTTCCTACGTACTTTTAATCACTCTCTCGCATTACGAGGAGGCAAGAAGTTCGGTAGGCGGATGGACAAAGTAACGACTCGGCCCACATACGTGCGAGCACGTCTTTCCCCTTTCCCCTTCCCTTTTCCAAGGTAAATGGGAAAGGTTGGCTCTCGAACGTCTCTACGATTCGTACGATGAAAATGCGAAAAAGTGGAACGCGAGTGCTCGCCAAATGCAATGGTTTTCTCGCGACGAGTGACGTAGTCGGGCTTGAAAGGGGAAATACACCTCGTTTGAAAATTTAGCTAGACGCGAAGAGAGTCGGAGAATTTCGGGCGGGATCGCTTATGATAAAGCGCAACACTGGAAAATGTTATTTGCTCTCTTACTTACGTCGACGGGTGTGTTATACGATACGTCGGAGGAAACGAGATGAGGGGAGGTTCAGGGGGG
The DNA here is from genome assembly GCF_905475345.1 of Vespula vulgaris. Taxonomy (NCBI): domain Eukaryota; kingdom Metazoa; phylum Arthropoda; class Insecta; order Hymenoptera; family Vespidae; genus Vespula; species Vespula vulgaris. Next base: position 148,506 of record NC_066595.1, on the reverse strand, counting down.
GGGGGAAAGGGACTCCCGGCTTTTCCGTTTCGTCTAGACGAAGAAGAGTCTCTCGGTGGAAAGCGTAAAATACGATACCGTAATTTGTCTCCTCTTTCGCCTTTTACCAGACACGCGACTCGCGAAATATCGCGTTAACTCGAAGAAAGCAACGAAATGGATAGAGACAGAGATAAATAGAGAAGAAAGAGAGAAAGAGCGTGCGTGCGTCCGATCGAACGAACCGACGACGAGAGATAGCTATCGCTAACGCGCCCGAAGACCGCGAACCTTTTATTCCTTCGCTATATACGTATACGAGCGAACGATAGATGGGTGTACGGTACTCCAGAACTCGGCCCGACGATCCCGTTATTGGATTACACGACGGAAACGATTGAAGAAAAGGAAGAAACTTTAAAAGATTCTGGACCGTACGGATATTGCGCTGAACATTTATACCCGTACGTACGAAAGTAAGTACGAATCCAAGTACACGTCGCATAGAGGCGCGAACGAAATTGAAGTCGCGAGTCGACGAGGGTTGGGCGCAATTTCCAAAGTATCGCTCGGAGTTATTTCGTGATTGTCGCGACAAGAGATTGCCTTTTGCCACGAGCGACGTTTAAAAAAGGGGAAGTTCGGGGAAGCGCGACGAGAAACGCTCCATGGACGCGCGAACGCCGACCTTTTGCCGGATGAAAGTTCCGAGAGATAACGGATCGAGATTTGAAATACCTTCGTGCGACGAAGAACGCGGCTCTCGTCTCGGTCTCGAATCGTTTACCACTCGAATCGATCGCGCGACGAAGCGGTCCAACGATCGCGAAAGCGGGCAAGACTCGGGGCTTTCGAGGAGAGAAAGCAGGAAAGCAATAGGAAAGTATCGTTGGTCCTTATGACCAAAGGAACATCTCCCCCCTCTCTCTCTGTCTCTCTCGCCTCTCGCTTATTATTTTATTTCGTTACCTTAATTAAATTCTTCCTTTAACGATCGCTAAACTTTACGGAACTCGAGGCCTTTCCGTGGCGCGGCGCGGCTGAAAAGTTGGACGGAGAGCGAACGCTCTTTTCCGAACGCTTTTAATTGCTTCTCGACCTTTCCAACGTCGTTTTTTATTTTTTCTCGAATCGATAAACTCGTACGAAATGACGAGAGTTTCGTATCGTTGGCACCTTTCCACGTTTCAACGAGTTTTCTACCTCGAAACGCTATGATATTTTGTTCTTTCGATACCGCTCGTGCGAGCGAGATTTAATAATTCTTCTCTAATCGAGAACTCGTTCGTTTCTCGATTTCTCGTTCTCCGTTATCCCTTCTCTCTCGGAACGTTCGAAGGTGCCGAAATCGTCGAAATCGCATTTCGATTCGCGGTCTCGGGGCGCTTTTCAATCCCTTTCGACCGTTCCTCTTTCCTTCGGCCTTTCTCCAAATTGAGTTTTCAGGTTCGAATTTCTATCCGAGCTCGCGTACCTCGCACATTCGCTCTTTCTAATCTCTCGAAACAAGGATACTTGGAACGCTTTCGAGGGTACACACGAATTTTCTTTTGGAAGAACGCGAGGCGTCTCGGCGAACGAGCTTTTCACCGTCGCGGCTCGCCGTTACGCGCCTATTCTCGACTCGAATCTAAATTCATCGCTCGACGCGGAGAGAAAGAGATAAACCTAAGAGACGCGCTTAATCCGCTCGGTGGCATATTAATGCGCCAAAAGTACGAACGAACCAGAGTACGCGTGTTAACGTGCGCGCGCGTGAGAAAGCTTTCAAAGCTTTCATCGTGCCTCCTGTTTTTCTCTCGTAAATGAAAGAACGAAAGAGGGGAACGGTAGCTTCGTAGTCGGACACTTACGCCGGACGATGAAAAATAGGGAGAGGGCGAGAGTACGAGGGTTTTTGCCCTCGATTCTTTTCTCTAATTCCTTCTTCGTCTTTTTTTGCTTTTTTCCCGCAGGAGCGACGTTACGTCACTGCCCATGCGGACTACGAACGATAGGATTTATGCGGTTTATTCGTATTTGGATGGAAAAGATCATATTGAAAGGTCCGTGGCGAGTCTCGAAGGAAAGTCCGGATATTTAATTTCTCGGCAAAGGGAAACTCTCTCGATATCGAGAAACTTTTCTAATCTTCCGCGTGGCACGATATCTCGTTCGTACTCTCTCTCTCTCTCTCTCTCTCTGTCTTAAAAGAAGAAATGTCAGCTGCCTTTTGACAGCGATTATCTCGATCGGGATATCGTCTATATTCGTTCCGAGAGGAACGATCGCGAAGGCGCCAATTCCTTTTCGGCCTGACTCGAGGAAGAGAGATAAGAAGGAGAAGGAAAAAATCACAGAAAATCGTTAGGCGTGCCGGACGAGGAGTACGCCGCCGGAACTCTCCGAGATTCGTTCTTGTTTCCTTCCGCCAGTACCCTTCCGTTTTCCCTTTGAGGGCGTACCGGAAATTACGACGTCGCGCCGTCCGATTCCCTCCATTTCCGAACGTGCCGCGACCACCATAGCGGGGATTCGTCTTTTCCTCCTCTCGCCTACGACTCCGAGCGCTATACGTTGGGTATATCAGCCAGGACCGGTTGCGTCGATACGTTAGGAGGTGCCTCCGTCGTTTCGTCGAGACAAATCTCTTTCTCGATCGTCCGTTCTTTATCTTTCTCCTTTCGCTTCGCGCTAACCCGCGCCTCGGAATTGCGAAAACGCTTCTTCCCTCGTATCGCTCCTTTCTCCTTCCATTTTCCATCTCGCGAGAATAAAATTTCGCTCGACGAGCTTCCAACGCTTTTCCTCCTTTTCGGAATAAATTGCTCCGTTGGGCGATAGTTCAACGTTCCTCCTAGCCGATCGTTCGCGTCAAGGATCATTTCGAATTTCTTTCCCTCGAAAATCAGCATTCCTCGATTCGAGCCTTTGGAGAATTTAGCCGAATTCGGGCTCGCTCCTGGCGTCCGCTCGGGTAAAAGTGATATTTCTTAGTGCTCGATTTATCGCCGACCTTTCGAGTCTTTCTTTACGATGCAAGCGCGATTTGCTAGGAGATATAAACTTTGCCAAGACTTTACGCGAAAATAAATCAGCCGCGTTAGGAGGTAATCTCCGTCGGTTCTATTCGCACGTTGTCGAGCACGCTCGCCTACCTATGGGCGTACAAAGGCGGGCTAATCACTGGCAGAGCCGAGGTCACTGCGAATCCGAACGAAATAACGAGATTTCGATCCTTAACGAGGAGTCGGCAAGGACGGTGGACGGTTTAAACGAATAATAAAGGCTGATGAGTCCTTTTCGAGGTCCAAAGCGAGACGCAAACAGGTTGAGAACCGTCCTCGGGCTACGAGTAGCCGGCTCATCGTAGCTTTGGAAAAACCGTTTCATTACGCGCCATTGTTCCATCGATTCGGTGGCTTTTGTTTTCGTTCGTAACGTTGACGGGCGAGCGCTCGTCCGGAAAGCCAATGCTCCTTTCTCCTCTCGTACGCTTCGAATCCGTTTTAATTGCAGACGAATTAATGTCATCGTGCGAACGAGCATCGCGACCATCGTCGAGATCCATGGAGCGTAAAAGGATTTTTGAAATAATTCGATCGTTCAACGTTACCTATCCGATCGAGGGAACGGCCCTTTTCGCCTGCTTACGTCGCATTCGCTTCCGGATTTTCCATCTCGTCGAAACGCAAACAGCGACTCCATCCTCCCCTCTCTCTCTCTCTCTCTCGCGCGCGTCTTTCCCGCTTTTAAGGGCTCGCGGTCGTTTGAGACCTTTAACGGTCGGTGCGATGTCCCGCGGAGTGGACCAAGGGAGGACCGCGAAGCGGAGTACATTGAATAAATGACGAGGACAGTGACACCGTCCTCGCGAGATACTGCCGCGATCTATTTTTGAACCGAGCTAGTCACCCTGTTAAATACTATAACATGCCCGCCAACCCTTTACCCTCCTTTCGCTCAACCTCCTTTCGCTCGCGCTCTCTCTCTCTCTCTCTCTCTCTGTTTGTTTTCTCTCGCAATATTCGTACGTCGAACTTTCCGAGTTAACGAGGCCTTAAGCGCTTGCCTTATAAATTGTTTTTCGTGCCTCGTTCTCCCTCTCTCTTTCTCTCAACTCTCAAGAGTCGTACTCTCACGTTTTAGGTTCAATGCCGATTGCGAGTAGCATCGGATAAATGGCGAAAATGCCGCCGAGTCTCGATTCGATCGACGTTTCGCATCGGTGCACGCGCTTTCGCGCGAGACCTTCCCAGTACGCGAGTGCTCGCGCGTATGTAGCCGTGCACGATGTAGCGGATGTCCGCGATAGAAGGTACGAACGAGTCGAGCTCGTGGCCGACGAATTTTTGGCTTTGTTAATTATCGATTCAACGATCTAGCTCTATTATTTTCTCTCTCTCTCTCTCCCTCCCCTTCCAAGAATTATATATTTCATTTTGCGCAGGGAAGGCTATCGAGTCGAGCAGCGACCGATGAAACTTTCGCGGATCGCTGAGTCGGCTGGCAGACTTTCGGCGCCAGCCTCGTGCGACTGCGAGGCGCCGATCTTGTTTTCGGCTCCGCGCCCTAAAGTTTACCCGGAAATTCGCGTTCCTCTCGTCGCGTCAGCGAGACATGGAGACCGAGAGGCGGAACGTCCTCCCAAGGCCGGGTAAATCACGAGCAACGTGCTCGGCGGGCGACTTAGCCCGGAAGTTATGGCGTTCGATATAGAGAACGTTCCTAGATTCGCTGCTATCTGTCTCCGGGTAGGTAGCAGCGAGTTCCACGAAGCGCGGGTCGAACGACGCGCACCTCCTCGGTCCTTCCTCCGACATCCGACGAGTTTCTCCTCGTCGCCGTTGCTGCTTCCGTCGAGAGTCACGAGACGTCGGTGGCTTTACGAGTCTCGCATACCTTTCCCTACCCACGACGCTCTTCGCGAAAACTTTCTTCAGACTCGAGACCGCGCGGCATAATGATTCGCTCGTATTCATATTCATAAGTACCCCATGCATATTCGCGATAAATTTCCCTACGGGATTACCTTTACCGAAAGACCGAATTATTACGAGACAAAGTGAAATCGATCGTTTAGATTTTTTTTCGAATCATCGATCCTCGCCTCCAGAAGAAAGGGCTCGACTCGTTCTCGTCGTGCGTAGATTCGTCGATTACGATCGGTCGTTTCGTATATCGTACGAGAGTCCGAATCATTAATGTATGAAAAAACAAATAGGTCCCTTTTTCGATCGCCGCAACAACGAACGTATTCCATCGATGGACGACGTAGCTCGGTGCGCGACGAACGAGCCAACTTTGCCCTTATTCCGTTTTTCAATATTTTTCAATAAATTCCTCCAGGTGCGTGCGAACCACCGTCCATTGTATTTTTTCCATTTTCTCCGTCGAACGGAAGCGTTTTAGCCGCTCCACGCATAAATTTATTCTCCTTTGGCAAGCTCGTTATTTCGACGAGTCGCACCCGTCGGACGCGTAAAGGTCTCGTCGATCGAAGAGAAATTTGTTGCAATCGCGACGCCTCGTCGCACGACAGTGGGTATAAACATTCGCTCGACGTCATTATCGAGTTTCCCTCTTTACCCGTCGTAGCGATTCGCTATCGTGGCGAGAATCTATCGGACGATTCGTAGAATTTTCGATGTAATAACTTTTATACGGCACTTTGTTACGGCAACGCGTAACAAAGTTTTTACTACCTTTCGCAACGCGTTACGTACCTTTCGGTACGTTGGGGAATTCGTATCGTCGAAAACGATTCGTTACGTTCGTCACACTTTTCTATTATTTCGTTGAAACGTTCGCGGGACAGAGACTCGACGAATTTCGTCGAGAGTATGCCGAGAGCTTTCTCGCGAGTGGAAACTCTCGGTGGATGAAGTCGAGCGTTCGGCCGACAGGGAATATTCGTGTCATCGGCGAGTCGAGTTATTCCAAAGAGGGATGAGATATCTTCTAGGCGGATCGCTCGTCGGTCGCTAACCTCGACCTACGAAGCGTCGATTCTCCCACGAAACGATCGAACGCTTCTCGTTTCATCTAGGATCTATTTTCGGCCGATTCGATCCGGTCGATGCGTATCGACCCCACGATCTGTGCCGTCGACGACGTTTTGACGACTATTACCCTCGTCGAACTGTACGTAAATCTACTCGAGTCGGTTCTTCGACGGCGTACACATCTCTCTTTAAGATTTTAACTTTTTTTTTTTTCTTCTCTTTTTTTCACGGCTTCAAAGAACGACCTGTGTTCTCAACGCGTCTCGGTAAATAAAGAAAGAGACCGAGGCGAGAATCGGATGGACCAAAACGCTCGTACCGCCGGGACTCGTCGAGTTATTTCTCGAAGGAGTAATTGAGTTCTCTGCGAGGCCGTAGTCCAATACGTTTCAGAGTTTAATACGAACGATCGTTTACAAGGCGACGCGCGATGGGTCTTCTTTATTGTCTGCTCCGTAGGAGTAGAATTCAGTCGTCCGTATATCGAGAGATCGATTTGCAGAGAGGCGTAGGGTATTCTCGACTACTCCCCGACGACGATATCGTCGGTAATTTCCTGATGGCAGGATTGTGCGACATCAATGAAATTGGATCTAATGAAATACTCCGACTCGAAGAAGCTCTTTTTAACGAGTACGAGTAAAACGTATCTACGATCAGAGCGACTCAGTCCTCGTTGCTCGATCCGAGAAAACGAGGAACACCCGACCTGGCTCTTTCCTCCCGTTGCACCGAGTATATGTAAGGTAGTCGCTGGCGATCCAAGTATCTCGTCGAAATCCAAGCAAAGTTTTCTTCGGACACGTACGTGATCGCTGCTTTCCAGAATCCAATAAATTGCCTCTTTTCTTTCTCGCGCGAACGCATTCTCTCTTTTCTTTCCCTCTCCCTCGCCCTCGCCCTCGCCCTCTTGTTCACCCTCTCTCGTGACTCCGAAGCGCCTCGAGATAGCGGCTCTTCGTCGCACCGAAGCGATCCCTGTTTGCCGTTTCTCTCGCACTCGTTAGTACACGCGTACTCGTTCCGCGAATCAGATGGCGTCGATGTTCCAATGCCGTGAACCACTGGTGGGGAGAGAAAGGAGACGAGCGACGGAGATGGAAGAGCGTGCGGTCTCGTACGTAAGAGAGAGCGAGCGAGCAAGATACGGGGTGAGAGGACGCGCGCAAGTGTTCCAGAGAGAGCGAGAGCGAGAGAGCGAGAGTGGGAGGGTGAGAGGGAACAGGGGTGAGTACAGCTACACCCACGGTGACGTTCGAGGCGGACCTCAGTCGGCCGCGAGTCCTCGGACGGTGAGACTCGTTGTTTTTGCGTAAATCGTAAATCTTCGTTTACGACCGTCATTCTCGTTGGCTGAGATAGCACGAGCGTACGGAGAGGAGAGAAAGGTAGTCTCTCCGAGTCTCGAGGATCGAGTCTCGATCGTCCTCGTTGTGTCTCCGTTTCAAAACTCCGTCGTCAGTCGTCGTCCTCGTCCTCGTCGTCGTTAAAGTATCGAGGTCGAGAGACGTTTATCCACTAAGCGATAATCGAGGTACGTAGGTAAACGTATTAAAAAAACAGACATTGTCGGAATTTGATAATCCTAGTAAATAAAGTATGTTCATCGCGTACGACGAAGCTGTATCGAAGATAAATACACGTCCGACCAGTCTCGTTACTCCTTCGCTTTGAACACGTCGTTGTTGTATCTTTACCACATTTCACGTAGCTCAGTTATATCTACGTACAAAAGCGTTAAGCTTTTTCGTCGGCTCTCTCTTTATATCCGGCGAAAGCGAAACGAATGCGTCTGACCTAACGACGTTGAACGAGCGGAGCCGATTGTTTTCTTTCGCTTCTTCCTTGGATCCCATCTTGTCGCCAAAAAAGGTAAACAATATTTTGTTTGTACCAAAGCGAGGAAAGACGTGCGAATAAACGCGGCTGTTTGTACCTGCGTATATCCAAGTCTAAGGGGGGGGGGGGGAAAGAGAGAGGAAGGGGAGAGGATGACTTTAATAAGGTTGTCTCGTAGATTTAGGGAGAAAGCCTAGGTTTAAGAAGCGAGCTCGCGATTCTCTTGTTTTCTCTTTCTCTCTTGCGCTCTCCGGACGCGTACGGGAGAACCGATCGATATTCTCGATATACTCGAGATGTAATTCACGATACGTCGATCGTTCGGCCACAGGGATAGTTTAAAAAACGGACTGGTATAGAGTGGCGTGCTCGTTGCAAAACGTTCCAGCAAACGAAGCTCGTCCGATACTCGAAAGAGTATTCTCTAATCCGTTTTTTTCTTCTTCCTCGATCGACATGTTCATCGAGTTCTAATTTTGTAAAATTGCTATTAATGCGATCGATCGAAGCAAAACGTTGACAAAACTCACTTTTTTGTCGTTGTTTACGCAATATCGCGTGCAAAATATGTGTCTTCGAAGAGAAGGAGGAAAAGGAGGAGGGGGAATGGTTTTCTTTCGTCAAGAGAACGATTCAGAAAAGTTATCCCAAAGAAGACGTTCGGAAGCGTCGCATCGGAGAGGACGCTCAATCGGCAAAGCTCTGTGAGTAATGGATGTCGTTCGGTAGACTATCAAGGTTCACAGGATACTCGACGATCTTCGTGATTTGTCCTCTCTCAAAGATCTTTGTCCTTTAGCCGAGTTTTCTCCAAGACGAAGAATCATCGACCGGCGTGCTTTCCATGTACGAGCAAAAGCCTCCGAAGTCTTTGCCCTCGTCGTCTGGTATTTTCTAGAAATATTTGTAGATATCGATCTCTCGCGTCCGATCGAAGCGCAAGACGTTCTTGTTCCCGTCGATCGAACGAACATTGCATTTTGATGTAGCGCGCGTTTGAAAAAAAATAAGAGAGAGAGAGAGAGAGAGAAGGAAAGAAAAGAATCATTTCCGGCCAAGTTTTCAGGTAACGGCGAGGAAAGTGTTAAAGATGCGGAGGACGCGCGCTAAGGAGATCGGAGAAGGACCAAAACGAGCTGCTCTTCTCAAAAGGATCGTCTCGTCGCGCAGATAAACTCTTCGGAGAACGTTTCGGACGTTGCGAGAGTAGGTGGGAACAATTTATCGAATCGTAATATCCATTCTAGCGCCGTCGGTCGACGCTCGAACATTCCAGCTTATATTCTTTTGACAGAGAGATAATCGATACTCGCCGAACGTACGAACGAACGTCTAGGTCTTGTTCATCTCGGTCCTAACAACGAGCTATCAAATCATTGAAATCTCGAGCGAAAATAAGCTCGACGTGTAGGAACGTACGAGCGTAATTGATTTTTCGAATCGACTCGTTTCTTACTCACTAATTAGATCAGAAACGACAGAGGTAGGAGCTAATATTCGTCGGCAATAACTCTATAAGCTCTTTCAAAATTAGACTGGAACCGGAGCAAAGATTCCCTCCACTTAATATTCATTGAAGACTCAAAGGGTCGTGCCGATAGAACGTCCTTTCTATTCTTTCTACTCCTCGATTAATCATATTTCAGGCGCATAATTGCGAAACGAACCTTTCTTCTTTCCTTATCCTTTGGTTCTTATTTTCTCGATAGAAAAAGAAAAAAAGGAAAAAAAGAAGAAAAAGAAAAGATCTAATCTCCACTTTTTCAATGCGCCCCACGCACTCTCCTATCTTTCTCTTTTTAACGTCGGTATCATTTCTATGCGGTTTCTATTTCAAAAATGTTTCTTCTCATTTTCATAGGAAAGAATGGCATCGCGTAATACAGGAGAAAAACTACGAGGGAAGGTATTCCGCTTGGCTCGCTTTTTTCTTTTCTTTTCTCTTTTTTTTCTTTTCCCTTTTTTCTTCTCTCTCTCTCTCCCCTTTTTGTTTTCGAGCAACGAGAGTTTCTCATCACGCGCATATATTTTTCAACGCTCCTCTGAATATAAGGCAGATACGATTGCTTTTCTAGTTCTTTCTCTCTAGTTCCTCTCAGTCGGTCTTTCCCGACGCACAAAGGCACAATGCCTTTTCACCCTTACCTCGTTCTCGCTTATCGAGCTAACGCAATGTTTGTGTTTTCATCGGGGCGCGCGTAGAGGTGACGCTAAGTAAGTACATCGAGTTCGTCGTGTATTTTTCCTCATTATCGGTTACCGACCAGTACTTTGTAACACCGTTTACGAGAGCGAGAGAGCGAGTACGAGCGAGAAGAGAGGTATCCGTCGGGATAATTAACTCGAGAGGGAAGTTCACACCGTTGTCGACGCGCGGTCCTCGACGCGTTCTCCAACTCCTCGAATATTACTGTCATATTCCGCGCTCGGCCCTCTCCCCTCTTTTGTGCGTGCGTCGGATTTGCGCATATAACGTGCATACGTACGTACGTACGTACGTACGTACGTGTGTAGCCGTATACACGCGCTACTCGCAATACTCGTGCATAATGCAAAAGCAGCGAGTTTCTGCATAAATATTTAAAACTAACTCGACCGGGATACATCCTTGACTATCAATCGTATCACGATAAACACGCGGCCCGGACGAATTCGAGAAACTTTTCCCAATGTTTTTAGCGAAAACATTGCGATTCTTTTACATGGACGGTTAAAAGCGCTTTAACACTCGCTTCGAATTACGACAACAACGGGTGCTCGTGCGCGCGCGCGCGCCTGTGTTTCTTTCGCCTACGTGTTTTTCGCCTTGGAAAACACGATCGTTAGTTTTACTTTATCAAAATATCTACGCAGTTAGTAACGTTAATGTACACTCGAGAATATCCTTCGATGTAATGTTTTTTGTACCGAATCTATCACAATTTTTTTTGCCCTCTTTTAAACTTCGCTCGACGGTTACAATTTGCTGGAAAAAGCGATCGGAACGGGGCTACGCGGAAATGCATTTATCGGCGAGAGCGAGGTAGGTAAAGATCCCAAAAAAGTCTCGCTCGTGTTAGTTAAGATCGTTATATCGTTTTATGCGAAATCAAATTTCTACGAGAGGGCCGTTGCCGTTGGTCATTGCGTTATGCAAATGCGATTCGGTTTGCTCTCCCTCTCTCTCTCTCTCTCTCTCTCTCTCTTATCATCCTACCATCCACCCATCCATCCATTTATCCGTCTATATGCGTATGTGCAATTGTTATTTCGAGCCATGTTGCGAATGACGCGATTGTAGACGTAACACAGGTGAAAAAGGCTGTGGTCGTCTCGATGGAACCCCGTTAACCGGCTTGTTCGATAATACGCAAGCACGTTCGAGGAGAAAATGTTCGAATAATTGGAGCGATCGACGAAGCGACCGTTCTTCTCCCAAGACGAAGCAACGCCTTTCATCGATTTTTTGAGAAAATAGAGATCGCTGGAGGACGAATGTAACTCGAACATTATATCCGAAAATTATATCCGCTTCGACCACTGGCGTTAAAACGGGTTAAACAAAATAATAGCTTATTTAGTTCACGCAGTTATATAATGATAACTGTTTTAATCGCAACCGATACGAATTCTATCTCGATCGAGCCGTTCCCAATTTGGCTTCGTATTCTTCTCGCGCGCTGCGCAACGAAAATCGGATAGTAGCGCAAATTCGTTGCCGAGTCGTCTGGGCTGCTTCTCTGGCGCGGATGATTTGCATAAATTTTCCACTGGAAATGAAATTGCTCGTGAAACGGTGGAGAGCCTTTCCGCTCTATTTGAAGTCGACGCTCACAGTCGCTGCCGCCACCGCCGCCGCCGCGTCTTTTCGACGAGCTTTCGTCCACGCTACGCCAATTTGGCTCGTTCCGCTCGTTCTCGTTTTTTTATTCCTACAAATATTAATAATCTCGTGTAACGGCGAAAGAAAAATTTAGCCGTCTCGTCCACCTTTAAGCACGGAACTTTGTCCGAACGAGGGAAAGGCAAACTTTTTAACAAAGACTTTTAAACGAACCGTCGATCGTCCGTTCCACAACATTAAATCGTTTTTTACGGTACGTTTACGGCGACTTCGATTAAACGTTAAAATCGCGCGCAACTTTCTTCCTCTCGCAAGACTTTAATCGGATCTCGGCGAAACGTTCGAACGTAAAAAGCTTCTTTTCGCTCGGCGGCCGTCGCTCGTCATTCTCGGTAACCGCGAATCCTGTAATTCGGCGGATATGTAAGGATAAGCGGCCGGCGTACGTGCGAAGAAAGTGGATCGGACGAGGTTGTTCGTAGAGATGGCAACGACCATCGCGCTCTTTGATTTTCGGACGAAACTTTTCGCGAACGATGCGAACGTCCTTAACTTTTTCGTCTTTGCACACATTTTTGTCATCCCTCCTCTTCTAACGAACGCTCTTCTCGTCGAGCGAGCATATTTACGCACGACGTTTAGATCATTTCGTTTAAACGGCCGTTGCCGAACGAACGATCTTTATTTTTACGATCGAACAAAGACCGAAGAAGGCTTTTCGTTCGCACGTACCTTGGTTACGTGAATATCGTTCTTTTGAAGATCAAGAAACGCGTAAATAGCTTTTTCGCGGTAGTTAACGGCAAAACGAAATTGAATGGCAGCTAAGTGACTCCACTCGAGCGACGAGCTTGATACGGATAAGAGACGCGCTTCTACGTCTACGCGATGAGTACCTTTAAATGTAGCTAAACGCGAACAGTAGGATGCCGAGCGAATGTATCGCGCGTGTGTATACGCGGAATCTGTTTTTGTGCCCGATAGACTCAACTTCAAACTCACGTACATCGACGTAACTCGCTTGTCGTAAACGAGGTAGGCGATGTTTAAAGCCTTTTCTCTTGGGAGCATCTTCTTTATTTCGCCTCTTCCTTCTTTATCAGACTTTATCTCCCTCTCTCGCTCTCCTCTCTTTCTTTCCGCCGTTACGCCGCTCTATATTTTTCTATCTCCCTCATCACGAGTCCTACGAGCTCTCCTATTATCCCGTAGACGTTCGAGAATACAGTCTCGTTTTATAATTCGCTCCTTTTACTGTCTCCTTCCTGCCTTAGGAAACGTAACATACGTAATAAACGATTACGTATTAACTATACGTTTTCATAAAAAATTCAACAGACATAAAAGACATCGTTTACGATTACGATCGAGGCTTCGTACCTCGCAGTCGGAAGCTTTGAGATCGATGTAGGATGGGCGGAATCGTCTCGTCGCTCGTCCGCGAGAGTTTCCTTACGTCGAAAGGCACTCGTCGGAAGGATCGGCTCGCGGCGAATTCGGCGAACTCGAAACGGCTGCGGTAGGCTTGCGGGTAACAAGTTTATGGTCTAGGAGCGAGCGAGGGAGGAGCGAAAAGAGAAAAAGCGGAGTGGGAAGGTCGGACGCGAGCGTGTATTCGTTGTGACCGTAATTAAAGAGCGCTAATTAAAGCACCGTAAGAGGAAGGCTACGAAAAGGCAGGCGGGGGGGGGGGGGGGGGGCGGGTGCTGCTCGAGCGATCGAGCGAGCGAACGAGAAAAAGAGAGGGAGAGAGAGAACGAAAGGACGCCGCATCGCTGATCCGATAGTCGCGGAACAACAAGAGCGAAGAGTAATTAATAGAAAAAGCTCGTCTCGTTACGTCTCGTCTTCGTCTTCTTTCCTTTCTTCTCTCCGTCCGATCTTTCTCGGGAAAAAGATTCTCGTCGGAAGGTACACCGTGCTAGGATTTTTTTTCGTCGTCGTCTACTCTCTCCTCGAGGATCTCAGGTTTCTCTTTTCTCCGACCGAGCGGAATAGTCGTCGCGTGCTTGTCGTGCACGCGCACACACAAAGTCGTGCGCAATTCCGCCAAGTGAGTGGATCGTGCTGCGAGCTCTCGCTCGAGCAAGCACGGGGGCGTGTATTTACTCCCTTTTAGCGAGAAGTGCTACCCTCGGAGAAGACGAAGCGAAGTGCCGTTTCTCTCCCTCGGCCCCTCCAGCCTCGAGAGCGTGCGCGCGTGCCAGCTCCTTCCATACTTTTTTCTATCTTTCGCTTTTCTTCGCCTTCAAAGGGAATCATCTTTTGCTCTTTTTACCGTCTCATACAAGTCCATTGGATACCTTAAAAGCGACACAAAGGAAAGAGAAAGGCAAAGAGAAAAAGGAACGGAAAATATCTCTCGCCGGAGACGGAGTGGATAGCCGGTTAACAAAATCTTTTCGAATCGTTCCTTATCAAAATCGCTCGCTCCCCTAACGAACCCGTTCTCGGAAGCGAGTTCGATCAGGCTCTATCTCGCCTCCGTTTCCTCGACTCTTCTCTTCGACGAAGGGTTATTCCCGTTTATTCCCTGTTTTCGAACGGGGCGTTCGATTTCGGCTCGGAGACGCCCGACTTTCGACTCGACTCGTCGTAAAGTCGATCGATGAGAATTATACTCGATTTTTCGACGAACGGGATCAAACGCGATTCCGAGAGAGAACGCTGGCGCGGCTCGTCGAGCGATCGTCGTCATCGAGGGAGCAACGATAAAATTCCTCGTAATTCCTTTGCCAAGCTTCGCCTTCGCAAGGAAAGCTCGAGGTTGGTCGCGTCGAGTCGGCATCGCGATTTTGAAATTAGGTCGTGCTCGTTCGAAGTTTTATCTGGCTTAAGCTCGTTGTCCTTCCTTTGTCAGCAGGGAAGACACTTCCTGAACGATCGAGGATTAAGTTTCGTCGAGTCGCGCGCGTGTGCGACGAGCTTTATCGTCGTCGTCGACGCATTAAAAATATTCCTTTAAGCCGGCTAAATTTGTCGTATCAGGAATTACGCGTTGGAGAATAATATCGTGGATATTAATCGTTTACTCCTTCGGTCGTACCGATCGCTGCGTTATACCCATGGAATAGAGCGAACGAGAAAGACCAGTCGAAAATCCCTTAATTTAGCGAAAGCACTGGCGCTATCGGGCGGCTTACGGAAGGGATTAAAACACCCTAGGAATTTATAAAGCCGACTTTAGCGCCACTTTCCGTCTTTCTTCGTCCGTCTCTTTTTGGTTGGCTTCTTCGATCTCTCTCTCTCTCTCTCTCTCTCTCTCTCTCTCTTTTCTTTTCTTCGTCGGGTTTCAGGTTTCATCTCGGCGAGTCTCGACGTTATCGATTCGATCGTAATTTACAATATCCATCCTTAGGGAAGATGAAACGATCGGTACGGACGATGGACGTTGCTTCGACGATATCTCTCTTCGATCAGGAATATATCTAAGCTTCTTCCTCGCGCACAACGCGTCGCGACGCGCCGTGTCACGAGAGCGGGGCATTTTCAGTCTTGTTTTAAAATTAACTTTGACGGCTCGCGCGCGTATAAGCGTGTGTACGGTATATCAACGGAAAATCAATTACTCGTCGAGTTGTTCCACATAATCGGAGCCGAGGTCAAGGTACAGGCCGATCAATCGTGAACCGGCATTACGTGCCTACCTACTTACTTACCTGAGAGACGAGAGAGGCGCGTTAAATATTTACCGATATTAAATTCTTCCGAGAACGTTTTCGACTGCGATGCCAGATTCTTTGGATTCTTCGTAAAATACTCGCGCCGTTTATTTCCTTCCAAGATGGGAGAGAGAGAGAGAGAGAGAGAGTCGGCGAAAATACTCCCAGTAACCTGGTACAAGCAATACTTTCGGAGGGGAATCGTTCGAAATTTATAAATATTCTCGCACCTTCTTTCCGGTCTCGTTCGATTAATATTCCCGCGTCAAAGCACCGAAGGGCATTCGTCGACGGTCCATTAGATAAGCCGCTTCGACGTAAAGTTACTTTTGCGCCTCTATCGAATTACAAACGACCATCGAACATTTTTCTATGAAACTTTCCATCTTCGCCATCGCGCGTATAGTGATTTATCGCAAAGTACCTTTTCGTCGATTTTTCGAAGGATTACGCCGCTCTCGGTGGTCCGTACGGAGAAAAACTCGTACGTCGAAGGTTATAAAACGGGACAAAGGGTGGATTTCGAAGGCGGGCGGACGTTAGGTAGCGCGTTCCGTACCGATGCCGCCGCCGCGCGCGTACGCACGCACACACCCGCGCGCATTCTTTTCCCATCGGGTCAGCGTCACATAAATCGTTCGTTCGCACTAATTGCGATAGCGGCCGCCGGCGTTGTCCTTCACCCCCTAGCGTGGCTTAATCTCGGCCGGCTGTCACATTTTTCAATTAAATCCTCCATGCAAATTGGCTCCTATGGATCGTACGCTCGCAGTTTTGCGGCGGACATTCATCGTCCAAGTGAAATTTCATTTTGTCTCTGCGCGCGACGTTAGCAACGAACGTGACGCGCCGATTCACGGTCGCGGTCCACGTCCTTCGTATTTCCTATGCTCGTCAAAGGAGACGAACGTCGAGCTCGAAATTCTTCTTCCGTCCGGTCGATAACAGGTTTTAATAAAGTCTCGCGTTAATCCGCCTCGTTGGTCAAAATTCTCTAGGAAGTAACTGGGAAGCGTTTCAACGCGAGCGACCGGAGTTACCTTACGAATCGTCTCTTTCGAAGATCGCGCGGCGATCGATCGGCCAACGTCCGATCGAAGATTCGACGAGACGAGAGATTACAGGATCGTACGAGCTCGGTCCGTACGTTTTATTGTCGCGATAAATATGCAAACGTACGATTGATTCTAATTAATCGGAATTTTATGTCGTTATCGTGATTAATGAATAGCCGAGGGCTGATTGATAACGGCGCATAGACGTCGTTGTTCCCCTTGAATCCCGTACTCGTTTGCCGATAAACGCGTCGATCGATCGGCTTCTTTGGCCGTAACCGTGCCTTTTTTTAGACGAACGCGACGTAACCGTCGTGTCATTATAATCTCCACCGAGCGATGCGGGAAGCGAAGAAGAAACTGGAACGAAATTTCTTTGCTCGTCGACGCGGCGACCCGTTTCGCGAGGGCGACTCGCACGCCAAAATCAGGAGAAAACCGCCTCGTATCTTGTTTTCCTCCTCCGCTTCCGACATTCTTCGCGCGCATATTTTTTTACTCTGGTTCTGGTTTTCGTATTCCTCGGAGGAGGTCGAGCGCTCGAATTCGAGTGCGTACCCATCTTCCGGCACGATATTCCGCCGGCGTTTCGTTACTTTCGAATGGGGTCGCTCCGTTCCGCGCGCGATCCGTCTATCCGTGGACTCGAAGTCGCGCAACGCGTTCGAGCGCGTATCCACAAACGTACCGAGTTTAGTAACGATCGAACGGAGCGTCCCCGTTTCCGTCGGGGTTCAACGAATTTCCATCGAACTACGGCACAAAGACCGTGTCATCGATAGGGGGATGACTCTGAAACTTCCGGTAGCTATCTCTTGTGAAAACGAGGAACGAATCGACAGCGTCCCTCGTCCGCGCTTCTTCTACTTCAATCCTGTATCCGTCTTATCGGTCGCGCCTATAGACGACTACCTATAGATTTCAACGTTGCTTCGAGCGTCGGACAAGGCTCGCCGCTAATGAACGGGAAACGAGAACAGAGAATAGATACGACCGAGCGAGAGAGATCTGCCCGCGCGTTTACCGTATAGAACAAACCTTTATAGCCGGTTAACGCGGGCTTTGCCAGTTTGAAAAGTTCCAAGGGAACTTTGCATGGGCGTTGAAACGAGCTAAATATCTCTCTACCGCGCTCTCCCCCTGCGTATCTGGAATTAAGCGCACAAATTTATTCGCTTACCTTTGCCCCATTTACTCTCCGATATCTCACCTATTACCCGGATATTTTTTCTACTCTACGAACGGTGGCCAAAGAGGGAGCAGACTTTTCACAAAGTTTACAGCAATTTTCCTTATTCGTTTTCCTTTCTCCGCGATCCAGGTGCCGGCCATTTAATCTCGACCACTCCGAAAGCTCTCTTTTGCCAGGCGGTCTTCCGCGATAAACCTCGACGACGGTTCGCGACAGAAACCACTGCATGCTCCTGGTAACCTCGAGGTAATTAAGCCTTACTCTTGCGAAAACGTGTACGGACTGTGAAGAACGCCTTCGGTGACCTTTTGGCAGAAAATGCCTTTCTAGTCGGCCGCTTATGCGCCCGAGTTGCCGTTACGCTCGACAACGTATACATACTCGCGGAGTATGACACGCGCTCGGAAAACAATCTCAGGACGTTGAACCGAGTCGTTCCTGCGGTTTCTTCCTTCTCGGCGACGGCCCGTTTTCTTTCTCTTTCGCACGATTCGTTCGAAGCTACGAACTCGTTCGACGAAAAACGTTTGACGCGTCTTTTCGCAAGGTGGTAGGGTAGGTGGGTAGGTAGGTAGGTAGGTAGATATATTCCACTCGAACGACAAGTTTTCCGTGGCATTAACTAGAAAAGTTTCAAGTATTCTTTGAAGGCTTCACAAATTAGAGGCTCTCTCGTAAATTACGTAATTTCACGAGACTCGTCGTGAAGGACTTTTCTTATACAGAGAGGGAGTGGCACCGGAAACCCGTTGGGTTTTGCTTGGAAACCGTGGATGCGGGCCACGCGTATCGCCTTTAATTTCGTTAATTACCATAATCAAACGACGTTTGAGAGATACTCGTCCAATTCTGCCTTTCCTCGCGTAAAAAACGTAAAATATGACGTATAAGATTTAAATATGAAACGACGAAGCTCTCGAGTTCGACCTTAGCTCGCGTCGCAACGATGCATTTCGCGATACCTACACGTCGTAAACGAAACGAATTTTCTCTCGATAACACCGTCGGATCGTACGGTACCGTAACGCGTCGTATGCGACACGACGCGTCGCTACGTTACGTTTTTTTCTAACTTACGATAAAAGTACTCCACCCTTTTCCAGCTACGTGTAACGGCGACGTACACACGTCGCTAAACTATCGGTTATATATAAATAGACTTTTGCAGCGCTTGCCTCTTTCTTGCCTCACGCCTCGCGGAGGCTTCAGCGTTTCGTACGTGCTCTTTTCGGAAAAACCGGCGGAAGTCGAGGTCCGGCTAATTATTTTCGTCTCGCTTGGATTCTCGCGTAACGAGGATCCGTCGATCGGGAAGGATCGTCGCGATTCGATCGTTTCGAAGAAACGCGGATTTGTCGAGCGTGTTAGAGACGAGGACGGA
Source organism: Vespula vulgaris (assembly GCF_905475345.1). NCBI lineage: Eukaryota > Metazoa > Arthropoda > Insecta > Hymenoptera > Vespidae > Vespula > Vespula vulgaris. Next base: position 129,591 of record NC_066595.1, on the reverse strand, counting down.
GTCGCGAGTCGTTTGAAAAATTAAAAAAAATCTTGTCCGCTACTTTCCTCTCTCGTTCGTTTTCTTTTTCGGCTCTCACGGCGAAGCGATTCCTTTAAGGTAGCTCTGTAACGACCGTGAAACGGAACGCGAAAGAACGGTCCTCTCTCCTCGTGTCGCATAATCATTTCGTACCGTCGTCGACGCGAGACATCTCGACGTGAGATCCTCGGGCAAAATTCCCTCTTCGAGACTCGTCGCAGTTCCTAACTATATAAGGCGGCGAGTGCGTGAATTATTCAGAAGCCTAATGGTAGAATAACGATTCGAAATGTCTACGACGGTCGCGACGAGCGACGACGATTAGAATCCATTTTAGCGCGTCATCGTCATCGTCCTTTTCGTCGTTTCGAAAGGATCCCCTCCGCGCGACACGAGGAAGGAAAAGTAATCTCTCCCGGATGATTAATCCGTTATAAACGTGCTCGAACGAAGTATATCCACGGGATAGCTGGTGCGCGTGAGAACGTACCGGAGTTTCCCAAATGTCAAGAACACAACAAAGTGCTTCGCGAGTCGAGTTGGGTGCAAATGGACTAAGGGGATGTTGCGATGTTCCTCGTAGATCCAATTCCGGCACCTGCTAAGGGTTAATCTCTCTACTCGGAGTTTCAACCTAGTACAGGCTGCTGCTATCCTCTCGAGAGTATTCGTCGTGATACAAGTCGACTCTAATTGATCGCGACGGAGATCATCCGATTTCTCGAGGACGGATCTAATATTCTAAATCGAGTGCGCGAGGATTTCCGTTATTCGGGATTAGAAACGGTAATAATTTGACCGGGGCCTCCGACACCTCCAAGCTCCTTCGGATCGCCGAATTCAAATTCTCCGTAAACGGACGATCCATCTCGGGACGCGAATTTTGCGTCGATCTTTCGTCGTAAGTACGTACGAAAGCCAGCGTAGCTAGCGACGAGTCTAATGTGATAGCTCGTTGCACCGTCGGGAAGTTGCGTTTTCTTTATAATTGCCCTAGTTGCATCGTGTTTCCTCGTCGTTTCAATCGAGGATGTTCATTCGGAGAACATTAGTCGGCCGTCGTTAAAAGAAACGCGTATTTCTGCTTTTCTCTTTGCCGTCGTATAGCCGACTCGCGTTCGCTCGCACGAATGTGCTCTCTTGAAAACGGCTTGTGCCATTTAAAAAGACGATTCTAGGTCGGTCCGTAATGCCGAGGCGTGCAACGCTTTTCTCTCTCTCTCTCTCTCTCTCTCTCTCTCTCTCATTCTCTTCTCCGTTGGCCCGTGGGGGTTGGCTGCTGGCTGGCTGGCTGGTTGGCTGGCTGGCTGGCTGGCTGGCTGGCTGGCTGGATGGCTGGATGGCTGGATGGCTGGATGGCTGGATGGCTGGATGGCTGGATGCTAGCGAGCTAGCTCTCTTTCTCTATGCCTCGCAACTGTTTCTAGCAGGACGACGGCTGCGCTATGCTTTGCCTCTATCACTGCATCGCCCGTAGCGTTGCGCTTTGTTCCGAACGTGTTGTCCGAAGCCTTACGCCGTTGTTTCGTGTCTCACGCAACGCTGCCGACTAACTCGTTCTTCCAGAGACCGTTTTACCTTCGAGAGATTCGCCTTCTCTTAAATACACATTTCTCTGCTTCGCCTATTCTAAACCGTACGATATAGTTTGGTAGCCAAGTGGATACCTATGCGCGACGAGCACTCGGATATTTTTTAATCAAAAGCGACGAGTCAACCTTTTCTATTCTTTTATTCTCTGTTCCTTTGTTCGACACATTTCCACCTACTTTTGCAGAAAATTTCAATAATTTACCTCTCTCTCGTTCTCGATTCTTTGCACATTTATAGAATAAAAACGTGCGACAGCGAGCGAGGGTGTAACGCGACGGTGAAAGAAGGACTCTCGTAACGACGCTCGAACGAGGTGTATTCTTGTAGCGATCGCATTGGGTTGCGACGCGATAGGTCGAACGCGACGAGAACGCTACGATTCGTGCTACGAGCCGAGCAACGACCGAGACGATAAGATTCTTCTATTTCTCTTTTTTCTCTTTCCCTTCTTTCCCCGTTTTCTTTCTCAATAGCCACTACGTTTCTTGAGGTTATTGTCGCGTACGGACAATACGATGGAAAAGAGAAAAGTCGGCACAGACGGATATTCTTCGCGTTGGAATTGGCTCTCGTAAATCATCTCTCGCGCTTCGTGCTTTTCATTCTCCGTTTTCCTCTTCCATCTTTACGTTTACTCTTTTTTACCTTCCTTATCCCGTATTCTTTTACCGCGAGTTACGACACGACGAGGAGGACGATGACGAGCGCCACGACGTAACGTCTCCTCTCTCGAAAGTAACTCTCTTCGCGCTTCCTACCTCTTCTCTCCCCAATTTTATTTCATGCCTTTCGAGCCGGTAAGAGTTTCATCCTTTTCGATCGCGTTTCGAATCGTTTCGTCGATGGAGTCTCGTTCTTCCTCGACCCTTTAACCTTTCCCGTCGAAATAATTTATACCCTCGAAGCGTACTCGTCGAGCCATTCACGCGCTATAACCTTCCTCCTTCGATTTTAATATTCGTCGATGAGCGTTGTCGATATCTTTTTTTGCGATGAAAATGAGCCGCCAGCCAGTCCATTTTTTTCTTCCCTCATCGATATCGACGACGGCTCGGAATCGAACGTTTATCGTATTTAATAGCCGTCGTGATAAAACCGGCACGAACGAGAGCCGCGATTTCTCCTTTATCCTGGATTTCGGAGGCGAATCGGCCAATCGGCCGAGTCGGTTTCGCGAACGAGCGTCGGTGACAATCGTCCGCCGTGAGAAGTAAAGCAAACTTTTATCTCGAGCGCGCGATTTTATGCGCGCGATCTTGGTCTTACATCGTAAACCGATAAACGTCGTCGCAGTCCATAAAACCATCTTCCATTTACGCAAATGCATCTTTGAAACGCACGCTTCTCGTATATAAAAGCTTTGATTCGTTCTCGCGCACTCGCTGAGCGTTCCGACTTTTATCGCTCTCTACGATATAAAAGCTAGCGGAGCGTCGATATTTCGGGAAGCCGGAACTATAATGCTCGAAACCTCGTTTCAAAATCTCTCGTAATAACGCAATTAATTTAATGGCTCGCGGCCAAAGAAAGAAAAAAATTGTCCGTCTCGACGCAGAGCATTACCGATGATAAACGACTGGATGCGTTTTTTGACTCGGTACGTTCGTTCGACGTACCTAGATAGGCATTGGTGCAATATTTCTTCCGACGCTATACGTCAGGCAAGATGACGATTCGTAAATACGATTCATTAATAAAGCTTGGCCGATAACTCGAGCGGAAGGATCGGTATATATGTTCGGTATCGGAGATGCGACCGATTCGATGTAATATCGTATCTTTCGGAGCTTTCAATGGTCGAAGATAGATAACGTATCGCCACGCTGAGGAGTCGGTAGAGGCCGCGTCGGTTCCATTACCATTGCAAATCTTTATTGGCCATGCTATAGCTGCGGGTCACTTTTATCAACGAGGAGTCGTTCGTTTCTTTACGAGCGTTTTCTTTTGATGCCGGAATCAATTCTCTCTCTCTCTCTCTCTCTCTCTCTTTGTTCCTAGAAGATCCTCCTTCTTTCGACTTTTTTGCGTTGAGAAATTTTTGCTTTACGAGCGTAGCTTCTCCCACCTCCTTCTCCTCGTTCGAGGCCGCCGGGAAAGTACTCGGCCGATTGTTTTCTTAGGCGACACTTCGTCGTACCTTTGTCTCGGCGTCGACTAAATTTTCGTTTGCTCTCCTCGTTAAACTTTTTGCAGAGAAGCAAAGAGGACGATGATCCGTTTTTGCAGAAAATCGCGTGGAATCACGAGCCGTTGCGAACGTCTCTTCGCTATTGCGTTTCCTTTCGCAATCTCTCGTGCTTCCCACTTAAGGCAAACCTCGAGTCGTATCTCCGTCGAATAAACGACGAAAACCTGGGTAGAAGGAACGCGTAAAGTTAATCGTGCCCTTCTCGAGGCTGAAAGGAAAGACTCGTCTCAGAGAATTATGAAGTGCAAACGCGGACGGACTAGACTTCGTCATCCGAGAACGTTCAACAAGGAATTTATCGATTCGTTGCCGATCGCTCGTTTTTCAAAATCAGGCCCGCATGATGGAGCTCAAAAGGAGATTCCATCGGTGTCGATTTTTAGCATCGTCGCAGGCAGTCGAGGCTAATGCTACTACCGTATCAATAAATATTTTCCCAAACTAAATTCGCTTTCTTATCGCGACGACGTTCAATGAATCAATTTGAGAAAAGTAGAGAACAGACCGCGAAGGTGGTCTTACGAGCTAATCGATTATCCTTATTCGATTTACTTTCCGTAGAAGGTAATTCGTCGAATCCGGAAAGAGAGCGCATTCGTGTCCTCGTAGACGCGTCTTTCTTTCATAAAAGTTCGAACTAGTCTCGTGCCTCGTGCGATCGATCGTTTCCAACGCGTAACGTATCGCGAAAGCAAACGTAAAAAAGAGGATCCCTTTTCTCGATCCGTCACGTCGCCTAGTCTCTCTCGAGTATTCGAATTTTGTTGGAAGAGACGCAGCTACGTGTCCCACGCGCGTTAAAGGGCCGCCCGAAGAAACGATCGTACCTTTCTCGAGTCTCGAATAGGCGTTTACAATTTCCTTTCGGTCGACGAGTTCTTGGTTCTTTCGTACCAAAGATCTCGAGATCGATCGTCGTCGACGGTGTTTTCTCTCTCTGTATGTACAGGGACGAATGTACGTATATAAGTCGTGCCTCCCCCTCTCTCTCTCTCTCTCTCTCTTTCGTTTGGCCATTAGGTCTCCGCACGTGGCGCGACAGAAAATCGTTAAGAACGTGGTACTCTTGCGGTTCTTCTCCCAAAAGCGTTCGAATTTCTTTCGAACCGAGGAACGCTTTGCGGCGATTATTCGCAAAGGAAAAGGATTCCACTTGCCCGAATCTATTCGCGAAATCCATCCAAAATCGTTTATCATCGTCGAGTCGATGGCCGCGCGACCGAGTCGCTTTTAATCAATTCCCATAGAATTATGGGAATATGGCTTTCCATGCAAATCCTCTCTTGAAATTTGAAAAGTCTCGAGATAGGTACGCGAACGGGGAAAATAGCGAAGCGCGTCCAAGGAATCGACCACTAGCGAATAGAGTTTCGAGCGTCGCGGATTATCGCGTCGAGCAGAGACGCGGAGGAAATTCTTTTGCGGACAGATCGAATCGTCGTTGCCGAGAGAGGGGGAAGAGAGAAAAAGAAAGGACGCGAAACCGCCAAGGTAGAGAGGAGAGAGGTAGGGGAGACCCTTGGCTCTTACTCGGGACACTCGATTCGGTTTCATCCAACTTTGAAGCATTCTCTAGAGATCCGGATCGAGCCGAATGACCGAATTCCTACTGGCGAAGGAGTCGCTGTCCCCACCCTACCACTTGTCTGTCTCTCTCCTCTCCCTCTCCCTCTCTTTCTCTTGTTCTTCCTCTTTCCGTCTAATTCCGTGAACCTCTTCCTCCGACAGCTATCCGAACGTGCCAAGAATACCTGTATATACCGCCGCGATCGAGATCAGGAGAATAAGACCGAACCAAATCCGCCGGGTGTCTCGGTTTAGTTACGTAAAGTCCTGTTTCCTAAGACGTCCTCGTACCTCGTGTCGACGAATCGAAAATGCGAAGCTCCTCGAAGCCGGATAACTCTGACGGATGTATCGCATTTTTCTATCGAATACAGGGAAGAAATGCAGAGAAGAGATACCGGGAGAAATAGAGGAAGAAATACCGGGAGGACGGGATTAGCTCGAGTTATTCCATTTTTCCAAATTCCCTCGGTATCTTTTCGTCTCTTTCCTCTCGCGTACGATTAATCGAAATAAATGAGACGACGAGCTCGGATAATAACGGGAAAGGCGATAACGATTTATGGCGTCAGAAGAAATTCCTCGCGAGCTCGATGATATTTTCGAGAGAATTTACATCCTTCGCTCGTCGTTATACCTCGTGTAAGAGCGAAATTTCGTAGCGGAGAGTATTTAGTCTGCGTCATATACGGAATATTTTTAGTCTCGCCTAAAATAAACTCGACTATCGATTTTACAGGAAGCCGTTGTATCCGGACGAAGCGTAATAGAAATCTAAACGCTGCGTTACGTGCTGCTGCGTCGGTAAGGCGACCGCGTATCTCGTTCCACGGACGCGTACGTAGCGCGATTAATAACGGCTGGATTATTCGCGCGTCGCGTAGCGTCGTGCGCCGTGCGTCTCGTAGAGCAACGACGAGTTACGTCGCCTGGGTACGTTGTGTACGCGATACGTGGCTGTACGTCGGATGCACCGAAACCACGCACGTAGTTTCACTCGGAATGGACGTATCGCTATGAGTTACGACGTAATTACTTATACCGGAACGCGTCGTTCCGCCGAGCTCGACGTACGGCTACGGGCAACGTTCGTCGCGTAATTTCGATCGGACGTGCGCGTAAATTCGGGGCCGCCTATCGGGTCGAATCGTCGAGTCTAGGAACTCGTAGTTGGACGCAACGCGTTCCACTCGGCGAGTTAATATCGAGAGAGGAGAAAGAATCGGATTCGCTCCTTTCCTCGAAAGCAAATGCTTTCGGTTTCTCGCGGTTTACCGTCAAAGGAATCTTCGGTCTCAACGGGAAATTTCGAAGGCAGTATGCAATCAGTAGCCAGCCACTTCCGCGCGACTCTCTTCCGCATCCGCTACCCCTATCTCTCTCCTGACTTTGAGTTAGGAATCACTTTGACGTCCCCACGAGAGGCATAACGAAGCGACTCCTCGGGACGCTCGATCGTCGCCGCGATTGCGGCCCGACCGAACGGCTCTTGATCGCGAGCCAATTTTCCCGATGCAAAAGAAACAAGTTCATCGACCAAAGAACCTAACGAGCGTGCTTCCTTTCGTGCAGCGCTACTCCCGAGAGAGGGAAGTCCTCCTTTTCCCTCTTAAACTCCGACGATGGGCGACTGTACCATCGTTTTCTCTTCGTCGCGATCGGAGAATGGGAAATGTGGAAATCGTTTCCATCGGTCCCTCCGAGGGCGCGATAAGTAACAGCTAGCCCGTTATTCGCGGAAAAAACTTTTTTTCCACGCGCGACGACGGATCGAGGCGCGTTCGTTCTTAGTTACGTGCGCGAACCAACGACGAGAAATTGCGTTTGTATCTTCGCTCGCTATGTTGTACCTTCGTTGTTACGTCGCAACGGCGACGCGCGCGTTTCCGTCGCGCTTCGTACATCGCATTATTCGTTATACGCGACTACCCTCCCAAAGTCCTGACGCGTTTCCTTCGAAGTTGGACGAGGGAATGGGTTACGCCGTTTGGAATTACTCCGAAGCTACGGAATTTTTTCGTCGTCCTTTCTTTTTTATTCTCTCGCACGACCGTTCTACGCGTTCTACTCTGGACGACGAGACGATACGGGAAGAAGGTAACGGGAAGGAGCGAAAAGTTTGTCATCGAACGACATCCTCGTCTTCGTCGAGACTCCTAATGGTTTTACCGGTAAGGATATCCGCCGCTAAGTCATCGTCGGTTAAATTCCAAGAGCCGGCTAATCTGCTGCCTCGAGATGAGAAGCGCAAGGATAACGAGACGGAGGCGGGAGAGTAAGAGAGGGAGAGAGAGAGAGAGAGAGAACACCGTAGAAAGCAATTTCTGTGGGTTAAACGACTAGACTTCTCGTCGCATCAGCTTCTCTTTATATCCTTCGAGCTTCGAGATCGAGAACCTCCTTCGATTACCTCCTTCGATCGCTCTCTCTTCGATTATATCCGAATAGAGTTACGCGCGTACACACGTAGACGAGGCTGCACAAGCTTATATATACCTACAATTCCAAACACTTTACATTCTAAAAGTATTGCCGCACTTTGCGCGGACTTATGGCCAATGTACTCGTATATTACAAAGTATACGTAGAGACGGAAAGAGAGACGTACGAGCACACTCTCCGTTCCACTTCCAGCGATCTCCTTCGTATCTCCGAGGATCGCGGTTTCGAGCTTCTTCGTAGGATACTCGATAGGAAAGTTTCAGAAGCGGTGCGCCGTGACGTACTTCGACGCTCACTCGAACGAACTCGACAAACTTTTCCGAGTTATTCGTTCGTTCCTTCCCCTTCCTCTCCGTATGTCACGCTTTAACGTTTCTTCTCTCTCGCTCTTCGAACGTCTCGCGCCTCTTTTTATTTCACCCTTATCCTGCATTACGCGAACGAAGGGACACGTGTAAGTGCTCGCCCAAGAATTATTCTCTCCGGGAATTCGGAGAACGTAGAGACAGGCGAGCTCGAGCCAAAAGATTCCGACGCAGCCGTAAGTATCGTCGTTCTCCGCTTGGCCCGAGGCGGAGCTACTTTTACGTTTGCGAATTAATTTCTAAGACGATCCAATTAGATCGCGAACAAATCGCGTAAATCGAGTTTCGCGCGGCCTGATGACCGCCGAAGGAAGAAGGATACCACGATCGTTCGTTTCGTCGATCGCGCCGGCGACGGAATAAGAACTGTTGCGCCGTTCTCCACAGCGACCCACAAAAAAAAAATCTATCGTGGAAAACGTAAGGAGATCTACGACGTTTGCGCGTAAATCAGCGGTCTTACCGTTATCTCGCATAGACCCTTCCACGGAGCAAGACTACACTCTCTTCTCTTCTCGTCCTTTTAACTCGGACGGGAAGGACGACGTATCGTCGGGGCTAGACGATTCGTCACGGGCTATCGTTCCTACTTCCTTTCCTCGGATCGCTCTCCGCTCTTTCTTTCTTTCGCTCTTTTCGACCGAGACGAGTGAATAGCCACCACGTATCTGGATCGCTTCGTAGCTCCACTTTGAAACGCTGTCGCATTAAGCGAGGCATTTTATTTCCCCCTTTGGCGTCCAGCCTGTTTGCTTTCGCGTTTCCGGTGGCTTCTTCCGCAGTTGGACGATATTAAAACTACCTTCTCCTATCGCTTCCTTCTTTCCTCTTTTACAGAGGACGCGTTTAAAGGGATACGATGCTCGTTTCCTTCCATCTTTATCCGACGTCTTTTGCAACGATTCCTATTAAAAATTCATACGTCGAGTAATGTCAACGTACGATATCTTTTTACGGACCAACGTTTCTTGCTCTTTTCGAATACCGCGGCTCGCTCGTCGGGTGTACTCGGAACCTGCGAATTGACCGTTCCGGTCTCTGCTCTCCGTGAAAAAGAAATCCTCGTACGTCCTAAAAATAGAAGGGAAATGACCGTCCGTAATCCTTTGCGTTACTCGATTACCTCTCTGTCGATTATCGGCGTCTACTCGTGAGCCAGGGCCAAGGACCGAGAAAGGTAAAGCCCTTTTCGCACGAGCTCCTACACCATTTTTATCCGAGATCGGTAGTTTCGATCCGTAAGCAATTCTACGTTAGCGATCGACTCGAAGAATGTCGAAGCGTCGAATTAACGGACACGTCGGTGTGTTTGATGCTCTCCCAGCCAGAGAATCGGAAGCGACGAACGAACTTTATTCCCTTACGCGAGTTTTTATCCTTACGTAGTTTGGAAGCTTCGCTACGGTAAACAGATCGGACGTTATTTAAAGGAATCTAGTTAAAGGAGTTCTCTCGAGGCAGATGTAATTAATTTCTTACAGCAAGAAATTTCGCGTTGGAAGTTACAAAAGCAAGCACGAAGAAAAGACTGCGTTGGAGAAAATAACTTCTCTCCTCTCGGCGTTTCCTCATTCGCGATAACGTTATCGAGGTACCTTGTACGTAACTTTCTAACGTACCGATTTCGTCCTTGAAGCTTACAGAAATATCCTCGATTTATTATCGATTTTGATATTTCCTAGTTTACCAGAAATGGAGAATGTCGCGAACTGACGCGTACGCTGACGTTTTCGCGCGTTGGATAAGTACTTTGTATATGTTGCGTACACACACACGCGCGCGTATCCTTTCCGCCGCCGTCCCTGTTAAGAGTTTGCGTCGCGCGACTGCGAATAACGATAGAATATTATCAACATTGTTTCTTCTTGCCTCGTGGCCAAATTGAAAGGGCCATTGAAAGCGCCATTGAAAGCGATTTCGAGTTAGTCGAGCATAGGTAGCGTAGGACCCGTCCCCGGATTCCACTTAACCTTAAAACTAGTTTCTCTAGCAGTTGGCGAACTCTCGTTTACAGACTCGAGATTGATAGTAGTCGTTTTTGTCGTTTATAGAAAACACCGCGAAACTCGAATCGCGACGGAGCGACGCTCCGATTGCGAAATTTGCGAGGCGACGAGAGGAAGTAACTTTCCTCTTAAATCGTACGAATTCGCGAAGATCTATGATCCGTGTTTCTTCGATCGGAATCGACGCGAATCGTTTACCGAACTAACTCGTGCTAATTCAAGCGTCGAACTCTTACCCGTGATTTGCCCACGGTCAAGTTTTTCCGTCTTCCCGGTTAGACGTTTCGACGTGTTTCCTCCTTAATATCGTAGACGATAAATCGAGTACCTTATTGGTGGGAAGAAGAAAACGTTATATACGCATCCAGGAGGATTTATTATCCGAAAATATTGCCAAAGTCAGCGGAGAGACCACGCGTTTAATCTTTGCTCCTCCTTCGAAGAAGAAGAGAATTTAAGCTCGCGACAATATCGATCATCTTCCTTATCTCGGCTCGTCCCTTTGGGGCAAGAAATCGCCAAAAGTTTCGCCTCTCTCTCTCTCTCTCTCAATTCTCTTTCCCCCTTCCCCGAGCTCCCAGGGTCGCTGAATTCTCTCAAATACAACGAGACGCACGCACATGGACGTTTGTTTGGCTGTGCACACGTTATGGAAATTACGAGAGGTGAAATTTTAGTCGTGGAAATTTCGTTTCGTACTAATATCCGCGGGCCAAGAAATTACAAACAAGATCTCAACCGTTTGCACACGAAATTAATCTCTCTTTCTCCCTCTCTCTCTTTTCCGCGCAACAGTTGCGTTGCATTGTCGCGTTATACATAATACTATTGGCAACGTTCCTTCCAATATCCCAATTTCTCTTCGTCTCGATCGATATCGGCTTGAATATACTCATATCCGGGCTGCTTCCCCGGCATTGTTTGTGCTCTAAGCGGATTTCCGATCGAGCGAGCGATCGCGTTCAAGATTAAGTATACGATATGGTTCGAGTTGCCCGTTCGTCACGAATCTATATATAGACAAATATAGACGTCGAGCTATAAAGGTATAATCGATATATAATTCTAAATAGAAAGCTCGAATAGTCTTGGTAGGATAAGAGTTCGTATTACGGACCGCCGTCTCCTTCTCTCGTGGTAGATCGGAAGAAACGAACGCTTGGATCCAAACGTGAAAGAATTCGAACGAGCGAGGAGTTCTTTCCATACTGCTCCATCTCCCGATTCCGAAAGAATCGTCCGAGCCGCTCGGATACGGATCCAACGAGGAAGCTCGTCGTCCCTCCTTCCATATCCGGTCTCCTCTTTTCCAAGCTCGGTAAAAAATCGAAAGCGGATAGGAGACGATCGAACGAATACGGTCCGTCGATCGCGATAAGACGTTCGTGCGAGCGTAACGTCGAAGATACTCGCGATCGCAAATTTTCTGCTCGATTTAACGAGAAGCAAGGGGCTACGATGAAACTGTTTCTTAATTCTGTCTCGATAGTTCTTCTTCTTTTGTTTTTTCGAAATAAATCGCACGAAGGAGATGGGCGACGAGGCCGACGGAGTTGTTATTGGAAACGCATCGAGGCGCGTCGGCGCATATTCGAAGAGGCGGAAAAAGGAAACGAAGGATCGTTTCCTTTCCTTTCGAAGGATCCGACGAAAATCTTGTTTCGCGTAGCTACGCGTTCGCTCTATTCGCGTTTATCCATCCATCTATCTCTCGCTCGAAGAGGGTTGCGTTGGCGTCGTCGACGATACGACGTTACCGAACTTCTACTTACGTATGCGCTTATTTCGTTCACCCGTCCCACGGGTGATCGCTCGCGAAATGTAGCGCGCATTCTCATTTTCCCCTTCGACACAGGAGGATTTATAAAAATTCTGACTTTTATAAATACACGTTGCGTACTCCGGACGTATGGTAGGTTGTACGAGTACGTATACGAGATACATACGGTGTTCGTATAATCGCGTACGATGCGTCGGTTGGGCGAACGGGAAAGCTCTTTACGTATGCGATCCGCACGCTTCATATGCGTTCCATTTGCATAGAACGCGCATACATTCAGAAACGCGCAAACGCGAGATACCTCGGAGAATGGATCCGTCGTTCTAAAATTCTAGTCGTCGCGTCGAATAGACGGGGGCACTCTCCTAAGGCACGCGTCGTTATTATCGTTACGCGCATATTTATGAGCAAAACTTTACAATTCGATCATTTCCCTCGACGTAAGCGTTAGATCTTCGGTTGACTGGTCAGAGAATCTCGGGATGTGCTTGCCTCACCGGAACGGAATCCTCGTAACCCGTACGAGACGGTAGGAAAACGAGGAGTAGCCGCGACGTCGCTACACGGACATTTCCATTACAAAGACGAGCGCTTTCGCGATCGTTGCGACGGAATCGCAAGGACGACGTGGTCGGAATAACATACGTATCGAGAGCCGCCTCCAAAGGGCGTATCTCTGCTACGATTTAAAATTGGAAGATCTCCGTTATATTCGTCGTTGACATCGCCGCTCCTTCCGTCCTCGTTCATAATTCGTCGAATAAACCTCGTTCTCCGATAATTCTTCGCGCGCGCGATCGTTTCTTTCGAAAGCGCGTTCGTGACGTTCCCGTCGAAGGTAGGATCCTGTCGAATAGAAATTATTTAAATCGCTCGTTCTTCCTTCGATTTTGCCCGCTCGAATTTTCGATTATACGTGGACCGTACGTACTCGGGTATATATTTACATAAATGCCGACGCAACGGCGAACGTATTATATACGCTAGGATATTCCTACGCCCGTCCGTACACCCTCTACCGCAACGTTTTAATCTCTTTGAAAATTCATTTAATTCCCACTAATCGACTACTCTCCGTCCACAGTTTCATCCGCCCCCCCCCCCCCCCCGATTTTCATGCTCCGACGATACTAATTTTTCGGCCAACCGAATTAAATAATTCCGTTATTTAGAGATTTGTTTAAGCGCTATAGATTTGCTATAGCGTCGAGATAAAGATGTCTCGAAGACGTACGATCGCGGTCACGGCTTAAAGATCTTCTTCCTTCCGCGCAATCGAGATTTCTTAATTAAATTTTTCTAAATTGAAACTGCGACGAGACGAGAAAGAAAAAGAAAATCTCGGTCCACTTACCGTAATCGTACCTAACGATCCGACGTACTCGTAGCGACGACGTCCGATTAATAGAGTAGCGGAATTTTTCAAACTCAGCTCTCAGCGTTTCAGCGTACGAGCAAAAGAAGTTTTAGCGCGTTGCAACTCGACAAGACCGAGCTCGTCTTCGTTCGCGCGTTTCCCTTGTTTCTCGGTTATCGATAATTCGAGAAACGATGCGAAAACAGATTCGAATCGCGATTCGCTCGTTCTCTCTTAGAATCGATCCGATCTAGCGGAGAAAGTTTGGTTTGACGTGCGTGCTCTAAGATGTGAGCTTTAGGAAATTTTCTAAGTATCGCAATACCTCGAGCATTAACCGAAAAATTCAATGAAATTCCGTGGATTCCTTGCACGCCGCGCCATCCGTTCGTTCTCGTTCCACCGTCGAGGCTCGCCTCGCCCCTCGAAATGACGTTAGAACGTTCGCCCTTGAAGATCGAAGCGATCCTCGTTGGAAATCCCAGCATGACGATCGATATCGCGGAGATTACGCTAGGAAACGAAGATTTTCCGGACGTGTACGGCCTGTTCGCAGACGTATACGCGTCTCTTGATTCGATTTTCTTCGATCATCTTACCGCGATAATCTAGTAGGATATATCGCGCGCTCTAGCACGGGCCATTGCACGTCTTACTTGTTTCGTATTCGTCCTCTCTATTACGCTCTTACGAGCTCGGGATGGTACGAGTTACGGCGTACGTGACAGAGAATCCTTACGCTCGATCTCTCTCGAAAGTGGATCTATGAGCGGTGAATTAACAGAAAAGTGCGAAGGAGAGAGCGGTGTCGATGCGAGCGACGCGCGGTGCGAACGAGAGGTCATAAAAGTCTGACAGGAAGATGCGCTGAGCCAAAGTGGTCGGGAGTGGTGGAGAGAGAGGGGGGGAGGGAAGAGAGAGAGAGAGAGAGAGAGCATACGTACATACGTCAGCTTCTCGTATTCCGCTCTCGGAAGCTACGATTTTCGCAACGTCCATCGATCCTCCCGATCGATCGGATTTACGACCTATGCTTTCGGTAGAAAAAGATACGAACCGTGTATCGCGTATTATGCGTTATCCCGTTAAACTCGCCCGGCTTGTTCTTGAATTTTCATTTCTCTCTAAAATAGGTAGAAGCGATATGTTACGGGCAACAATTTCGTATTTACTGGCGTCTGTCCGAGGAAGAATACATACCCATATACAATTCGATTGGACTGAAAGCCGCTCTGAACACGATCTATGAGCCACGGTATTGAAACAGTAGCGTCGTTATTAGAATTATACGCGCGTAGAAATTATACGCGCGTGGATGCGTGCACGTACATCGAGAATACTCTTTCCTTTGACCAATCTGTTTCTTTTCCTTTATCGTTTAACGGACTCTCATCGGGTAACATAGAATTTACGTCGTCGTCGACGAGATCTACTTTTGGTCGCAAATAAGTAAAAGTTTGTTGCTCGACGTATTGGAAAGATACAATTTCGCGAGTATACCGAACTTGCACGAAACCACTCCGATTAACATCTTCTCCGACCTGAAGGTCCTAAAGGTAGGCTCTGCCTGTGCGAACATTTCTCATCGAGTAATGGGAAAGGAAAATACGTAATTGCGTGACGCAATTCTGTCGCGATTCGACTAATTTTGAAAGTTACATTTCGACGCGTTGTGTGCAGTGCGCTTTAACCGAAAAACGACCGACGGACGATCCGGCCGCCCGATTCGATCATCTGCTCTCAAAGACATCGACGATGTACACCAACGAAACGAGAAAGGTCGACGGACAGCTGAAACTTTTAATGAAAGGTAACTTGGTCGAAGCGTCAACTTCTTCGTCCATGCGTCACGCCGTATCAACTCGCTCTCGGTGAAAATCTTCGACGAAAAGACGATCTTCCTCGATCGCTTCCTCGATCGCTTTCGATTCGATGGATTTTCTTGTACGGATATCTACCGCCGTACGGTGTCCTATTTTATTCAACTCGTTTTCGACTCGACGGATCTTCAACGATTACGCCGTAATAGGTTACACGCGATATTTTACGTGCAGCAGGACAAACCCGATCCAACTCGTTACGCCTAGTTACAAGATTTACCATCGTCGAGAAATATTGCTTTCGTCCCTGCGAAATATCCCTTGGATAATCATCGATCGATTATTCAATTTATTTCCCTTCCGTTTTCTTTCGTTTTTCCTTTTCCGGAAAAATAACGCGTCGATCGAGCGTCGCGATAAAATGCACGAATTTCGTGTCTTTCTTTTCTCATTTCCTCCTCTCGCGCTTCATCCGGTCATTCCTTTACGCGGCGGCACTCTATTCATCGTTTCTCCTTCTTCGATTTTCTACCTTCACGTCATCCTAGCTTCTAGCCGCAGAGCAGCCGTGCACCCGGTGAAAATCTCTCTCGGTAAATTGAATGGCTTTACGAGCAGGATGGAAGTACCTAATAAGGTCTTCCCGGCTTATTGAAAGTTGGATTTCTCCGAGGTGCCTCTTTCTTCTCTCTCTCTCTCTCTCCCTCTCCCTCTCTCTCTCTCTCTCTTTGTCTTCTCGCCTCGCGCGCGTGCGCTTCTCTGTCTATCTTTCTTTCTGTTTATCCACCTTATTGATAGTTACCACGGCGGTGGTGAAAACCTAGAAGAAAGCGAGCCAGCCACCCCTGGAAAATCCTTTCGAAAGAAAGCAAACCGAGTGCGAGCGAAAGCCGTATCGTCAATGTTATACATCATAGATATTTAAAGTCGCGAATTCTTCGTTTCACGCATCGATTAGAAAAATATCGGAGAAAATATGGATAAAATATCGGAGTTATCCGTCTCCTCAAAATTTTTATTTCAACGTACTAATGCAATTTCCAATGTGCGAAATCAGGTTTCCCAGAGAAAAAGACGATACCGGTGATGGAGCAATTTCCGAAATTGAAGACCGCAAAGTCGCCTCCGTCAAAGGATCCAAGAAGAAGCTAATTGCAAATTAATGTACACTGCTCTGTAACTCGAGAACCCTTGGAAGTTCGCTCGATATAAAAATAAGATAAATTCGAGTCGTCGAATCGCAAGGCTTATTCGTATTTTCTCGTAGCAATTCTTCATACACTGGCAACAAAAATACACGAGCATTTTTGCGACAACTAGAACGTAAGGAAGAAGATTACGCTCCCTTTGCTTCCACATTCTTGTTTCCTCCAAGGTTTGTTTAGCGTGCAGCGTACTCGAAAGTCGTGAAAGTCTAAGCGGATCTCCGTAAAGAGAACTCGTTTGGAAGGTCCGTCTGGCCTCTTTTCAAGCAACGAAGTAGCGCGCGAGTGGACCTTCTCGAGCTCTAATGATCCTTAAGAAAATATCCTACGAAAAATCCTACGTATTTACAAGTGCCGTACTCCCTCGCGGATGACGATAGACGTATGATTCTATAGAAATAGGATTAAGTTTCAAACGTTTACGTCGAACTCGCTCGCGTTCCAATCGCGTTCCGGCGATAGAAGATAAACGTAGTCGTTATGTCGCTCGTTCGTTCGACGATCCGACCGTAGGAATCATCGGACAACAATTAGGAGTCAATTGTGGCTTCGATCGCGCTTCAAAATACCTTGTTCGATCTAATTTCGTCCGCAACGCGGTATCGTCTATCGAAATCATCCGCGTTTTCATACGAAACTCCTCTTGCTAGCAAATCCCGGAAAAAATATTCGCGTTGCTTGGACGCAGACGAGCTTTAAAAGGATTTCTTCGATTCAAAGCCCTCTCGTCCTCCCTTCCACCTCTCTCTCTCTCTCTCTCTCTCTCTCTCGACGCTCTCGGAAGGGCTAGTCCCGATGAAACGTTAAAAAATCTCTCTTTTCCTATGGACGAACGAAGAAAGCAGCGTTGAAATACAAAGCAGTTCTCTATCGATCGAGGTCATTCATCGAAGACCTAGTTACTTTTCTTCCTTTTACGTAGGTACGCATCTATACTATGCGTTCGTGGGAAACTTGTCGTCCGATCGCAGCGACGTATCCTCGTACTCTATGCGCATATTCTATCGTCCGCGAGGGGCTATTCCGTCGTAATCGAATCCAATCTCAAAATGGTCCGAAGCAATTTTCGGAAACAACTGCATTCCTCGAACGGTAGACAGAATAAATGATGCACGCGCGAACACGGAATACGAGAAAAGCGGTCCTCTTTTCTCTCTCTCTCTCACACACACTTTATCCGTTTCTCGCGTTGCGGCAGTATCCACCAAAGTCTTGTTGTTTTTTCCGGAACAAGTTCGGTGTGTTTTCATTGCCAATTCTGGAATTGGAACGCTCTCGACGCTCGACCGGTTGGTTATACGGTATTTCTCGTGGAAATTGCTAAATTCTCTCGCCTCTGTCCTTTATTCCGAAATTTTCCTTTTCCGCTTTCTGCACGCATACGTATTTCTCGAGAGAAAGAGAGAGGGAGAGGGAGAACGAGTCGTAAAAATCGAGCAAGTAAACTTTGTTTGAACTACGATTAGATCGTAAAAGTCTGGCCGAACGGTGTAAATGCGGTAAAATATTTGAACTCGTCGCTTTTTCTTCTTTTCCTCTTTTATAAAAGCCACGAGAAATTAAACGATCCTCTCCATTTTTTTTTAACGACGTTTTTAGAAAGCAAAGTAAACGAATCGGCGAATTGGAAGTTTCGCTCGAATTGGAATTATTTGTCCGACGATACAAATAATTTCTTGTAATCGTGCGTGAGGGTACGAAGAGTCGACGAACGATCGATTATTCTCGAGCGTATATTATGCCGAGGATAAGAAGATATTCCGAAAGAATATCCGCGAAGATACTTCGTCGCGCTTCGTCGTTCCGCGATCGAGCGCGATTGCAACGAGTTGGTTGAAAGTTTTCCTGCGAGGACCGTCCGTTCGTGATCGTGGCACGTCGCGCGAAAAGGTACGTACGAGGCATTCCATACTTACCGACATCGGTGAATTGGCCGAACCGCGTTATGCCACCTCGAGGCCACCGAATCAATAGAGCCGCCTGCCCGGTAGTTAACAATTTCGAATACCACGAGAGACAGGGAGGAACGATGCTCTCCCGATCGACCGCTCGCTAGCTCGTACGCTGACTCGTTCGTTCGTTCGTTCCTTTCGCTCCATTGCAATCGCTACCACTACCACTATCGTCGCTACTACGACCGCGACTACTACGACTATCGCTACCGCTGTGCTGCTACTACCACCGCTACTACCGCGTCGCGTAAACTTTGCGCGCGTGTAATAAAACTGTCGCGCATCGAATCGTTTCGCGGGGCCATCCCGTCCGAAGATGGACGCGCGCGCGTGTGCGTGCCTGCGTCCGAACGAGCCAGTTCTCGTTACGCTTTTAGGTCCCCGCGATCCATAACCGTCCACCGTTCGCGTCCGCGTTATTTTATTGCCGATGCACGACGAAATTGCGACGTATACTTTTTCGACGCGGGTATTCTTTCCCGCTGATAGGCACTCTCGGTAATAAATCGGCGTACGGCGTACGTATAAATCTTCCCGAGGATCTCGGGGTCGCGCGTCTCGTGGAGTCGTGGAAAAGAGAAGACGAGGACGATCGAGCAATTTTCGACAAAGCGTCACGCCGTTGGAAGCCTTACTTCTCGTAAAACGAGTCGAACGTCGAGCCAGCTTTACGTTCGAACGAATCGGAGATTCGCTGGGGGATAACGAGGAAAGTTTTCCCTTTTTTTTTGTTTTTGTTTTTTCCCCCTTTTTTCGCGTACGACGCAGTCCCTATTAATCTCGTATCACCGCGAAATCGATCAAGGCTGACCGCTGCCACTTAACGAGGCGAACCACCGCACCACGAGGAAGCGTCGAAGCGCGATCGGCAAGCGGCCAGCGGCCGGGCTCTCTCGGTTAAACCGAAACCCATGCACGTGTGCCGTGCCGCTTTCGACATCGATCCTCGAAATCGACGCGCCGACGACTTTCCTCCAGCCGGCCCGCGTTCCCGCGGCTCCATGTACCTACCGGTGTATGAGCTAAAGCGCGAACGAAGAAACCGCGTGTCCTCGAAATATCACCCTCTTCTTTTAGGATCAAGGATAAGGGCGAGCGATCGGGATCGTCGCTCGTTCCGAACAAATTTTCTCCCTCTTTCGGCTACTTCTCGCGTACGTACGTCGCGCTATATATTTCGTCGCTAATTGAAACTATTTACCGAAGCTAACTTAAATTAATTACCGAAGCGAAGGATAAGCGTTCCACCTCGGGCCTACTCCGCGGGTCCTCCTGTTTTCCATCGACCGCATCGGGGCGATACGCTCTGAGAACGGCCGTATCCTCATGGTCGTATCGCCCTTCGAAGTAACGGATCTACGATTCGAACATTTTCGTCTCTCCTCTAGAGAGGCGCGCGTACGTAGCTCGTGGGACACCGAAAGGTCGTTCCTTTTTTTCTCCCTACCTTACGGAGAATCGATAGAAAGGAGACGCGCGGAGGGCTCGCGAAAAAACGAGGAACGGGACGCGCGACGCTCGGTTCGTCTCCGATAAAATTTCAAGTGGCGCTTCCTCCCGCATTTCCGAACACTCCTCTGTGTCGATTTTTATACGCCGACCTCTTCCACCATCCTCTCGAAAGAAACTCGTTACTCTCGCGCGCCACGATCGCGCGATAACGTCGATCGACGTTGATCGATGACGAGTCATTTTATACGTATACGGAAAGGTCCGAACGAAATCTTTTTCTCGATTCGAGATGGAAAGGTATGACGACGCTCGTAAGAGAGCCTTTACGTTCCTCGAAATATCGGCGCGACTCCGATCGTCCTCTCGGTCTCGTGAATAAATGCGCTCGCATTAGGAGTCGGACAATGGTTAGACCGAACGGCATCTCGAGGGACTACCGTGCTTTACGACGACGCATCATCCATGAAACTCTGTCGTTTCTTTAGCTTCCTTCGGAGCCACCGCGCCGGTCCTGGGACTTCTTAACCCGAGACTCTCTCTTTCTCCGTGCTCCTCGTCAAACCCTCATTGAAATTTAAATTTTCCTACTTTTAAAGAAGATTTTCTTGGAGAAAGGACAGCGCTTCCGATTCTCAATGGCTCGCGAGACAATTTCGAAAAGCGCATCGCGTTTCCTTGCTCGCTTTTCTATCGACGTAAAATACCACCGAAGCTCTTATTCGCCAATTTCATTAAAATGATTTTCATCGTCGCAATCGTAAATCTTTTCGCTTTTCTCCATTTTCGCGATGTTACTCGGTAGCGTTACTCTTATCCAACGCCGACAAAGGACTCGAGAGAAGGCGGTTCGCTCCACGTATAGATTTGCGTGTGTGCGAAATTCGTGCGTAAATAACAGGTTCACGTAGAAGTCGTTAGTTCTCGCCTAAGAGCAGCTCGAAAATGGAATATGAATGGCGACTACGTTCTCGTTTTCTCCCAGAGAGGAGGAGAAGGAGGACGAGAAGGAGGACGTTAACCGGCGCGCGACCGAAACGGGACGAATTTAATGCCGGTAGCCTGTACGTAGAGATGGTAGATATGTATGTAGGTACACAGTCAGTGAGGTACGCTGGTTACGACAGCTGCCGGAGGCTGTGCGGGACCGCCCTCGATTTGGTTCGCGCGACGAGCAATTTGACGGAGTGCGCTATAAAGGGAGGCGTCTGAACTTTGAGGGAAAGCTTTCGACGGAGTAATTTTGATAATAGTTCCCTTCGCGTCGGCCTAGAAGCTTCGCCTCGAACGTGCGTATCTCCCTTTCTCACACACACGTTGCGCGGTACGTATTATATTTCGCTTCGTCTGCCAAGCGAGTTTCTCCTACTCGATCGAGCTCGTTAAGAAACCCGGCTCTCGACCGCTATCCGTTATCCTCCTTTTCGAACTAATCTATCGCGATTGATGTCACCGGTGCGTGTTCCCCCTGCCGTCGGCAAGATGCTATTACGCCGGAACGTTATTCGCTTACGGCGGCTAATTCGATTGCATCGCCGACAACAAGGTCAGCCGTTTTACAACGTTTTACTCGCGTCGTCATTGGAGTAACGACGATAGGAAGAGTCGGGCCCAGGATTTTCTTCGAGCTCGCTCCTTCTTCGTCCGTTGTCGCGTCGTCGTTACGTCGTTTCCTTGCCAGAGGGGTTAGGTATCGAGATAATCGAGAAGAATCGAGAAGAATTCGAGATGCGACACGAGAGAGAACGAGAGGACAGGAAACGCGAGTGCGTTTGAAAAGCAAACCCGAGAGGAGTACCCTACGCGGTGTACCCACCTATCGTAGGACGGTGCTACCATAGCGTCTACTACATCCGTTCGAGTAGACAGAGTCGAGTATGGGCGCCCTAGACGATCTAATTACTGGTTACACACTCGTCAGAATCTAGCTCGTTCGGGACACGACGAGTGCTTTCTTCTCTATCGAGGATCGCGAGATAAGGTTTATCGAATCGAATCGAACCGTTCGAGGGTACGTCCGTGATCTAATTATTTGGACGTTCTTCGACTCGTAGCTCGTCCTTGCGACGACGTCGAATCCTTCCGGTCGAACTTCTCTTCGACGTTATCGAAGTCAATCGAACGTATCCTCCGCTCGAGCGTTGGCGGGGGACGAACGACGCGTAAAGAATATATTCGATCGGAGGCAAAGAGTAAACCACGAAGAGCGAGGCCACCTACGGATTTCCCTACCTACGGAAATTCAGTCTCGACGTGCGAGATCGTTAACCCCTCTTTCCCGGTCCAAAGCCTGCCGGAACTAATTCGGTCCGATCGAGCGGATCCCTCGAGTCAATCCCCAGATCCGTCTAAACGATCCAAGCGTTGATGCCGAATAAAAGTCATCGGGACGCGATTACAGGAGACGTACGCTCTCCAAGATGTAAATCGAATTCGACGCAAGTACTTTGAAAAGCGACCTCGACTACCGTCGTACCTTCGGCGAAATCTCTAACTACGTTATAGATCGCCCGTCGACCCTTGCTTTAATATTAATCGAAAAGTCGCGATGGAAGGTCATCCCTATGAATATTCTCTTGGATATTTGCTTATCGATAAGGTGATAATTGAACGATAATTAATGCCAAACCTCGCTACTACCCACGCTATCCCGACGTTAAAACGACGACAGGGAGATAGAAGGGTAAGAGAAATTAAATGTGGATCGGCTATGAGAGTGCGAGGGAGCTCGCAAAAGGGAAGATCGATCGTACGTGACTGTACGTACTCGTACGGAACCGGCCGATACGTAAGTACGTTCGTGCGCCCACCGCTGTATCTGTATCTATGGAAATATAGCGTATCTATGCGTAAGGAGAGAAACGAATAAAGTCGGAAAAAATATACACGCGTAGACCGCTTGGAACGTACGCGTACGCTTCGTATAGAAACGATAGGCCGAGATACGACGACGAACGGGACTTGGGCAATAACCTCGACGTTATATATTTGTACGTACGTAAACAGGAGCGACGTGTCACACGCGCGAACATAAATCATAAACAAGTTGGGAGGGAGAAAGAGAAAGGTATAAGGACGAAGGGTCGGGCCTTGTGTCTACGGCGTGCGTTATTGTTATATCCGCTTGGATACGAGATAACGCCAAGGGAGGAAACAGGGAAGATTTCATCTCGATCCAACGATGGATGAAAGGAGGAGACTGTTCAGGGAGGAGGTAAGGGTTTCGGGGATGGGTAAGATTTATGCGCTCGAACCGATACAACGCTACAAATCAGTTATCCCGTGTCTCGTAACTCGAACCATCCGTACTTACTACTACCACCGCTACCGCGATTACCGCACTGCCATAGAGAGAAACCAAGTCGAACGATTTCCGATCCCTTTGTTCGCTGCCGTAAAATCGGATAACCTCGCCGAGTCTTGCGTTCGTAGTGAAAAATCGATAATTTTATAAACAAATCCTCCGATACAAAATCGTCCACCGTTACGTTGCATTATCGCGCATCAAACGTCGGTTCGTTAATTTCGTATTTATCGACTCTATTATTTCGAGACAGGAATTTCGGTACGTACCATATAGATTAAAATGACATAATAACGTTTAACGATTATCAGGTACAGCGAAAATTGATTCCGCGCCGTCAAAGCGATGGGAAAGACCGGATATTAGCGATGGCGCGTCACCGATATAAACGCTCAACGGGTGCTACGTACATATATACGAATTACGCGTCCTATTACTATTCGTTATACTTTTTCCTCCTGATAATTAAACATTCGATCAAACATAAATATTGCTCCAAACGGAGAGAGAGAGAGAGAGAGAGAGAGAGTGGGAAAAGAAAAAACTATAATCCTGCTTTCACCCAAATTACGGTTCCTTCCTTTTTAATATTTTTCTTTTTTAATCTTTTCTTTCGTCACGCCTTCTTTGTCACTTTACTCGGTGCTTCGATGCGCTGCTTTTCTCGAGCTACTTTTTTCGTCCACTTTCGCCTAAGCCAACGCCGAGGTTTTCGCGAAGCACGTTTCGTATCCTACCGTATATTCTTTTACGTTTCGATATAAAAATCTGGAAAGTCGGCACTTTGATCGAAGCTTATACGCGCGCTCGTGTACGTAGGTGGTGCGGTGCCCGGAGGCATTAAACGGATCGCGACGAAGGCTCGAAAGAATATTAATCTATATAATAAATGGAACAGCGAATGTATAAGCGGAGATTAATTAATTTTTGTTGAATTAATGTTTCACATCCCGAAATACGTAGTAATTTTTTGAAAAAGTACCACCGAATTGCACGCGATATACGCGTATTCACCGGCGTTGATTTAGAAATTCGAGCGTATTCGTAATCGATTCGATATCGTCTTACATCGAATCGTCGAAATCAAACGAACTCCGTTTGAACGATAAACCAACCAATACGTAATTTCCATTTGCAGCGCCGTTCGTTATTTAAGCGTGCGCTTCCTTTGGAAGGAGCAAAGCGTAGTAACAGCGTAGATCGCGACGCAAAGGAGAAAGAGAAACTGTGCGACGTCAGCGAGTCCGGACGGTTTCTCTCTCGACGCTGTAAACGAATTTGCAGGGACGACAGAGTCGATGGTGATGGAGCGTCAACGATTCGAAACGGTTCGTAACGAGCACGTCGAGCCAACCTCGGCATTCGGTATTGATCCTCTTTCGGCGAAACAACGTAATTGCCTCGCTAATCGTGACGAACGCAAGATCGGACGACGGACGGCGAAAGAGAACGAGAGAGGATGAAACCCAAAGAGCATTGCCTACTCGACGACAACCCGACACGCGGCTCGTCGATTGAAAGCCTCGATTGCACGATATTCCTGTCTCGTCGACGATGCGCCATCGATGGACGTCGACTTTTTCACGCTTTCCCTTCCAAAGGGGAACGTTTCTCGCCTTCGAGAAGCCAATTTCGCAAATCGCGCGATGTCCTTCGACGGGAGCTCGCTTAATTTATTTCTACTACGCAAGAGAGGAAGAGAGAGAGAGCGAACGAGAGACAATCGAACGAGTGAAAATAGTTGGATATCTCGAATGCGATATGATACAACGTCGTCTTATCTTGTGTATATATATATACCCTTTGTGTTTACTCGCGAGTAAGGTCGAGGGATACGAGCGGGATTCGACCGTGCGACGGCAGATTCACTCGTAAAGGCAAACTCGACGCGAGGGTTGGGTTTACGGTTGGAAGATATAAGTCCAAATGTGTGATCAGACTGGATGGCTCCATTGTTTCCCAACGTATTCCTTTGTAACTCGAACGAACCCGGTAATCCCTTTTATCGAATTTCTTTCGCGCTCATATCGCCGGTTTCGTCCCTTCGCGTAAATTCTACTTGCTCGGCTTAACTGTTTCCGCGTAGAATCGGTTCGGACGTTCGGCTCGATCGCAAAATCGACGTGCCGTCGCGACTCGCTCTACGTCCCGCTAGTTTCTCGGGGAATCTCGTCGTAGCGGAACGGTCAACGAGGAAAAGAAGAAAGGAGAAGAAGAAGGAACGTCGAGGATCGACTTAAATAAAAAACGTTCTAAAGTAGAAAACGAACGAACGCGAGATGGGAGGACGGAAAGGACGGAGATTTTGTAACGCGAAGATGATCTCTTTCTCGAAAAAAAATACCAAAACAAAACAAAAAAACGAAAAGAGGAAACAAGGCGACGAGACCTAACGATGGGAAAAGTCAGGAAGGACGGAGGATAAAGAAAGAGAGAGGGTGGGAGCAAGGAAGTTATAGTCGGACGAACGTCAATTATCTAAAAGAGAAAAAAAGGGAACGTACCAAGACGAAGAAGATGCTTTTAATTTCAAAGAGATTTCATTGTACCGTGTACGATACTTATGCTCGAAGGCGTTCGCTTCTAATTCGAGGACGAACTGCCAGAGGCATTCGCCTGGGAAACGTTCAAACGAGAACTTCATTGTGTTCGCCACAATACGATGCCTCTCGCATCCTATTATCGCGTACCTTCTACCATGCTGGAACCGACGTGTTTATCGGCTCTTCTATTCTCCGCTTTTCGCCCATATTCTTTGGAATAAAAAGCCAGGTAATTTGGCTTTCTCGAGAATTCCTTGCTAGAACGAGGTATCTTTATAAGTAAGTAAACGAACGACGCGTAGGTAAGTACATACACATGTATTTATGACGTACGTTCCGCCGTATCTATACAAGTAAATATTCTCCGAGTAAAAGCGAATGATTGAAGTTCGTTTCGTGCATAGCTCGAAGGTTTTCCTATCGACTCGAGCTTCGCAAAGGTAGGTACTACTCGGACAAAGCGTGCTCGTACTTTTCGTTAAAAGCCAACGCTCTTCTTATTTCTCTCTCTGCTCTCAGAGAGAGAGAGAGAGAGAGAGAGAAATAGCACTCTGCTGGAGCTCGGCTGATCTCGTAATCCGTCGATACATCAGAGTTACCATTACCGCGAATGGCGTCTATCGGTCTAAATCCGTACCTTACCCGTCGGTGTGTCGCGTAGCCAGATGTGTGCGTGCGCGTACAAATCCGTATAGGCACCTAAATGTAGGACGGAAGGAAGGAGCACGTGTGCAAGCAAGAAGTCTTAAGCTTCTTACGAGGGAAGTAACGCGCGAGGCGATGGCTGGCTAAATCCGCTTGGATTGGAAATTATTCGATGAACTTGCTCGAAAGGATCTTGGTCGATTATCATTTTCAAAGGCATATCCTTCGAATAACAATAGCACGTTAACATCGTATACCGAGGATTTTACGTAAAAATGGCTAACGAATGGACGTATTTAAAAATTCGAAAGATAAAACAAAGTCGCCTCTCGTCGCAAGAGTACACGCAACGTCGTTCGACCCGGTTAGAAACGCAGTCAACGAGCTCTATCGTCAGATTCGCTTCGTCTACCTTTTATCGGCAACGTTGGCGAGAGAAAAATCGGTCCTCGGCTATCGAAGAAGAAAACTAGTCGATACTTTATGAAAGCAAGGAGAAGAGGGTGAGCGATCGTGGCCAAGGAAGGTCCCTTTTCGAAGGGCGCTTCGTTTTCTTCGACGAAAATTAGGAACCCATCGAGCGGGTCGATTTTTCGAGCGAGGCCGACGGAAAGAAAGAAAGACAACTCGCGAGGCACCTCGCGAAAGAGGAGAAGCAAAGGGAAGAATTTCGAAAGGACGAAACGAGGCTGGCGCGTAACGAGGAGTGCGCGTCGACCCGTTTGCCGAATTGTTTCGTCTCTTTTGGAAAGAGCAAGAGTTATTCCTGGGATAAAGGATGAAACGAGAAAGAAATTAACTCGATTTATTCGGCTGTCCTTGCGAGCCTCGTTAATCGAAGTGATTTTATAAAGGGCTCGAATACGTACGGCCAAAAGTTTTCGACTTCGAATTAATACGTTCTGCGGAGTTTCGACGATCGTTTTTTTTTTATTTTTATCTTACGTTCAACGGACAAAAAAAATGTACGGTAAAAATTATCGGATCGTAAAGCATAATTGACCGGTAATTAATGAAAACAATCGAGCGAATATACAGAGGAGTCAGAAAATTCGTTTTTCCACCATGCAAATTTCTCCTTTAACGCGGATTATGTTGGACGCAATAACTGGCAACGTATAAATGTATTTAAGTATTTAGAAAGGAACGCATAATTATAGTCTATACGTGCGGTCACGCGAAACGTAAATCTCGTCAAGCTCGCGGTTCCGACTTGGTATAAATAATACGAGCCATTACGAGGCGAATGCGCCAACGTTAATTGGGTCGCTCGTGTACGTTACGTCCGAACGGGCAACGACGATGCTACGTTTAGTTTCGGAAACGAGCGTAACAGAAAAAAAAAAAGGTAAAAGTTTTCTCTGATCGATGTTGAAACGTTTTCATTACGACCGCAAAGAAACAAATTCTTTCCTTTATGGCTCGTACCAATCGACTGTTTATCGTTATACCCGCATTATTCCTCAAATAAGTTTTGCGTAACGTATTCGTCGAACCTACGGAAACCTAAGAAAACGTCGCCGCCGTCGTCGTCGTCGTCGATGAAACTAAGGAAACGACGAAGTGCGAGACCGAAGCAAGGACGAATGCTTACTCGAATTCGGCGTACGCTCGACTCTCGACGTAGCCACTGAAGAAGATTGCCTGAAAATCCTGGTATCGTCGCGCAAGCCAAAATCCGATCCTTTTCCTAAATTACGAGGCGGAATTCGAATTACGATAGAAGGGTGTACGAGATCCAAAGCTGCTACCTTACCTAGAGCTGCCGAAGATGAGATAGTCGAGTCCAAAGACGCGAGATACGATAAAGGCTCTTTGATACGATACCGCGCGCGGCTTTTCATAAATTCCGAATCCACCCGAACGTGAATTTCTCGCATCGCGTTGCGTCTTCCCTCGCCTCGACCAAACTCTTTCCGTAAGAAAAAGCTCTCTTGACTCGACTCGGTAAAGGTCGATTCGTTAAACGCATCATCGCATTTCGCATCGATACGCATCTCGATAACAAGTTTTAGAAAGTTTCATCTCGTGGACGATATTCGATTCGACGTGGTGCTCCGACGAAGCCGCTGTCTCCTTTCTCGAAATTATACTTTAATCGTCCTGGGGATCGCCTCGGTCTTTATTACAGACTGCCGAGAAGTTCGGGTGTCATGATTAATTACGGGCTGCAAGATGCACGAGCCGGCAAGGAGCTTCGATGGCACCTTTCCTTTGTCAAATTATCTCCAAGAGGGCTCTCCGAGAGAGCCCTTTAGGGTTACGGCGCCTATCAAGCGCTTCGTTAGCCCTATTTTCGCCTTTGGAGATGCTCCGAGAAAGATTTCGTATTCGCAAGCCTCGGTTATCCCGCGGTCACGAAACGGGGCCGTATCTTCTCTAATTTAATTAATCGCAACGCGTCGCGTCGGAATTTCATTTCCAACGAATTTCATCGTCGATCATCGAAACTCGGAGCGAGCGATTTTATTCATACGGTACGAACTACGAACTTACGTTTTGACGTATCTAGTCGTCCTCGCGCGATCTTTCACAAGAGCCAATCCCTCTTTTATCCTCGTACATTCGCTCGCTCGTACATTCCCACGTTCTTAGGATTCAATTTGCATCGTCTCTCGAGTTTCGAGCGTTGATGCAAGTTTTCTAGAAGGCCTTGAAGACGAATTGCCGTTTGTGTACACTCTTGAAGATTTAGCGAATGTCTGAAACGTGGAAGGAAGGAAGGAAGGAAGGAAGGAAGGAAGGAAGGAAGGAAGAGGAAGCGAACAAACGAAGGGAGTAGGACGAAGAAAAATGTGTACACCGTAGGAGGGTGGAGTTTATATGAGATCTTTCTAGCGTGCTGTCTGCTTTATATTCTCCTCCGTACTTTGGATTATCAACTTGTCCTTTTTTCACGATACAACGTCTTTCCCGTGTACGAGTAGAGAGATACATGTACTTAGCTAAGGCGCGCGTGTGCGTGCCTCAAAAGCATTCAAACTCGACGCTCGTCAACTCCTATGCAGGAAATCGAAAGAATCAAGAAGCGAGAAACGAAAGTTGCTTCTTCGTTTCTTTACTTTCTTCTTTCTCTCATTTTTTTGTTATCGTTTCACTTCGACAAATGGACGAATAGAAAATTTCCCCTTCGAACGGGAATGAAGGATCGTCGGTCCGATCCGAAAATGAGGATATTTAACCAAGAGGCATGGTTAGAAACGGCTCGATGTAGATACATGCTAATGCATAACGCAGGAGATCGGACCGGACCAGCCGTTAAGCACCTGGGAGTGATAAGCGAGATAGTGTCCCTCTTCCTTGTAATTACTATCCGCCTACTGTACGACTCTGGAGACTCGCCCTGTAAACAAAGCATACATCGGTCATGGTCATCCAATTTCGGCGAGCTAATAAAGCCTGCGATCATTCGATGGCGAATGGTCAACGGTGATTAGAAACGCGAAACGTTGCACCGGCACGACTTTCCTTCGGTATAGAATTTCCAACGAGTACGAACATTTGGCCGAATAGTTTCCTCGATACCTGCTAAAAGTCGATCGAAATCGTATGCTTTCGTCCGCCATCTGTTCGAATGTTCATTTTTATACAAATACGATCATCGATAAACGATCGCGTCTAATTTACTATTTACTTCCCAACCATTCGTGCGTACAATGTTTTTCAAACTTTGTTCCGAAACTGCTCGTCGAATCGACAAGAACGTTGACGAGACGTTATCGAAGGTAACCCGTAATCGGAAAGAGAGCTTCCTATAGATTCGCCGCCTCGTCCGTCACGATTCGCCGTCGTTTTAGAAAAGACTTTCCTTCTTACGGGATTATGCGCAATCGCTTAGAACTTGAACGGGCTGAGAGCAAGATAGGTAAGTTTAATCGCAAAACAGTCGTCGTTCCGATTTCGCAGTGGTGCGAGAGCGAACTCCGGTACGCTCGCACCGGTCCCGAGCGATAGTCGGGAGTTCGCTTCTAATTTGGGACACCGGTTCGATTTTCGTGCAGAAGGAAAATCCAGATGGAGAATTCTATTACACTTATCGCTCGAATGCCTGTGCCGACCGTACCGCTCTCAGTTCGGAACCGTCTTCGAAAGGAAAGCAAATCGTGTTACTCTGGGCTGAAAGTTTCGCAACTGTCTCTTGCATATTCTCTTCGTGGACAATGCCCGAAATTCGGACGAAGACGTCCACCGCGTCCAATCGATCTTTCGAACAATAATACCGTCAATTTATATTTCATCTCGATGTTACGACGCTTCGTCACAATGCCGTAAATCACCAAGACGGGACGATTAATTCGATAAGATAAACGTTCCTAAAAGTCGACTGCTCGAATCGGGTCGTACGACGAGCCGGTGTCCGCCTTTTGTTTCGACGAAACGCCGTTTTCTCGTTCTCGAACTTTTGTCCGTGCGCAAAATACTCGACGGAAGAAACTTTTCGCTGGTTTACTCGCTCGCTAGTCGATCGATGCGAGAAGCAAGTCGTCGCGGATTTATCGAATCGACGCGACTCGATCTTTTCCGTTTCACGTTATTCTGATCTACTGCTACCTATGCATGTATATATATATGCACCTTTCTCTCTCTCTCTCTCTCTCTCTCTCTCTCTCTCTCTCTCTATCGGAGAAGAGCCAAAGCAACTCTCGTTCTTCCGCGAAATAAAAGGCTTGTTTAAGGAATCGAGCGGCGAAAGCGCGGTAGTGCGAGGCGAAAGAGTGGAGATTAAGGAGAAGTGCCGAGCATCCCTTATCTCGTAACTGTGCCAAGCAAACGCCACTCGAATGGAGGACATGCAGGGAGTCGGGTTAAGAGATAAAAGATCCTTCCTACAATTTACGACCAATTTCGCTACTCCGACGTTACCCGTGAATTTTCGTTCGCCATTGAGATTCTTCAAAAGAGTGGTCAGTAGTACGATCTCGAATTCGTTTCGTTCGTTCCTTCGTTCGTTCCTACCGCCAAAAGAATTTTTCCGATTGAATTTTCCAACCGAAGGGAAACTTACCAGTCGTTCTTTTGTCGCGTACCGTCGCTACGAAGGCCGATAAACCGATAAAGCTCGAAACCGAGCCAAACGTTTTCTTCCTCTTCCTTCTTCCTTTCTTTATTTTCTTTTGCTATTCGTTTGACCGTCGTAACGCAAAATAACGAGATCTTAACGCGTAGAACGATATATCCGAGGATAAATTTTATTCGAGGAACAAAGCCTACCAAAAGTAGGGCTGATAAACGAATAGAGCATTTTTGAATTGTTTCCAGTCCGCGTACGAACGCTATTACGCGTTCTCCTTTCGTCCCATTGTTCCCGACGTTCCAGCAAAACACATGCACCTAATCGAGAGTCACTGAAAAATCATCGCGATAAAATCTAATCGATACAAAAAACCCTTAAAACCCAACGAACGCGATATGATTTTAAGGAGACGTTATAAAAATGTTTCTACAGGAATGGAAATACAGCGCGTCGCTTCGCGAAATAATGACTATTCATCGGTGTTCGCCATTCAACCGTAACACCCGCCATAGAAATGACGCGTTTACACGATTACAATAGAAACTCGATTACGGAACTTGAGAATTCGCGGCTTATTCGCCGGCCCATTGTGCTCGTAGGAAAGCACGTTCTGTCCTCTGTTTGCTCGGACGTGCTGCTGGGACGCGTGTACACGCGAATACTGCGCTACGTATCGTCTACCACGATTAGATGGGAAGGAATATTGCAAATACGATCGAAAAATGTTGCGAGTGCTTTCGAGCATTATCGTAGAAATTATTTTCTGTTGGAAATTATTTTAAAATATCAATACCTAATTTTTAAACGTTCCATCTGGAAAGGACTGTCTTTCGCGTAATAATATACATATGCATGACGCAGAACGTGTGTGCGTACTTATCGTCGGATGGTGAAATTCGATGTTGCCCGACGCGCGCCATGGAAGATACACAGGCTGTATATGCATATATGCGGATCGAACACATTCGCAAAGCCGTGAGACGTCGCGCATCGGTCGCGCGTGTGCGTTGCATGCTTTAGAGCAGATTGCTCGTCCAAGTGCTTACTTGCGTCAACGATGCAAGCGCGTGACAGTGTTGCACGCGTGACCAAACGCGAACACCGTCTCTCTCAAGATTTTCATGAATAACGCATGAACCTTCCGACGGTAGCTGTCGTGCGGCAAGGAGCGATGCCGGAGGATGGTTCGGCTTGAACGGACGAAACTCTACTCCCTCTCTCTCTCGGCTCTCTTAATTTCTTTCGGTTTTCGGACGAGGTTACTTGTCTCTCTCTCTCTCTCTCTCTCTCTCTCTCTCCCTCCCTCCCTCTCCTTCTCTATGCAAATCCATGGAGAATCGTCCGATACCGTCGAATAAAGTCCACTCCCCCTGATCGTTGTTATATTTTTCAGAGTCGCGGTATATCGGACGGCGGAAGGATGTGAGAGGACTATATGGGTGAACACCAAACGGGCAGAGCAGATCCGTCGAAATCACGAACACGTGGCGAGACGTGAAGCGGGGTAAGCTAGTCATTTAGAAAGTCCATACGTTTTATACGACATTTTTGTTAATCCACTGGCTATACCGATACGGATACGGGTTTAACGAGAGAGCCCACAACAAAATCGAGCGACACGTTTTATTTACGATTACGTTATACGTTTTATTATTCCACCACCGAATCGATCCCGCGCCATCGGATCGCGTTCCACGCGAGATAAAAGTCGACGATTGAATAATCGATCGGCAATTATTTTTCATCTATTTTTACAACGAACGAATCTCTCTACGGTCGCGCTCTCGAGCATGTCCAGAGTAATTGACAATCGACGCAGGATGAAAATAGACGGATAAACTTAAGTATCGATATACCTGGTACACTCGATATACCGTGTACTCGTCGCGTTACGTCGCATCGAGCCGCGCGATAGTTTCGAACCGATGCCGGAAAGTTTGCCAAAGTATTACCTTTGTTATTGGGATCAGGCTACTCGCTAGTTTCGCTTATACCACCGAAGAACGATACCCGTATCGTTTCTGCTCTTACGAATACAATCCCTTACGTAGAGTTATATAAAAGCGTATCTCTACCTATTTCTCGTCGATAAAAATTGCCTAGACATAATCTCGGAAGAAGCTCGTATTTCAAAGATATCGACGGGACGGCTGACAACCATTTTTTACTTTTGTGCAGCGATAGAAACTGCTTCGGCAAAAGTGGCCTCTTCGATCATATCGCTCGGACGTTTCCTTTGATCCGTAACCTTTCGTACGCGAATCATTAAACGATCTATCACGGGTTATCCTTTCGAGTTTGCCATCGACGCGGACAGCCGCGAAATTCGTGTGAAATCTTTACGCGATACACGAGTGTCTCTCTCTCTCTCTCTCTGCACTATTCAGGGCTTGGATATTCGAGAAGATTCGTTCGTCTTTCGCCGAAAGAAGTAAGAGAGGAAGAAGTTAAAAGAGATTAGCTCCGAGGAACGTGGGTCGTTGAAAAAGCAAGTGAAATCGATCTAGCACCGTACAAAGGATCTAAAAGCTGGATAGCACGAGGCGAGGATAGCCATTAGGGTTCCTTTGGTAAAGGGTGAATGGTAGCTTCCATGTATCTACACGGTAGAAAGAGAAAAAGTCTTCCTTTCTATTTCTCAGAGAAAAAAGAGGGGAAAAAGGAAACGGGACAGAGCGATCGAAATGCTCGGGGTGTAGATGCCGCTCTTTGCTCTTTCTAAGCGTAAGACCTTTGTGGTCGCGACACGAACCGCAAAGAGCTCCGATGCAACGACGATCGACCGAGAACCCGCGAATAGTAAAAGCTTCTCTCAATTTTTCCGGCAAAGAATTTGCGCAAACGCTGTATATACGCGTACCCATATACGCTTATGTACGCTTATATACGCGTACACGCGTGCATCCAGCCTTCTCTACGAGCGCGCCCGCGAACGCACGCGGGACGTGACGCAAAGAGGTACGACGAAAAAAAAAAAGAGAGAAAGTTTCAAGAGTTGCTTGGAAGGAGTCGGTCGCGCGAGTTCGCGACAAAGGACCTTGAATTTGAAACATCGTATCGTATCGTATCGCGATTAACGATATCCCATACTTTTTGTTTCTAATACTTTACTCGTCATGGTGCACGATCCCAAGATCGGACAGCAACTTCCGTTCGCCGTCGCATAGACGCAGTCTTGCTTTTATCCTCTCCCTTGGAACGACGATGTTCGACGTCGCTTCGCGACGCGTCAAGCGTATTTCAAAAACCTGCTCGCCTCCTCGCTTCGGAACCGTCGCCTACCGTCGCTTCGAAACCTATCCGACTACGAGATCGTTCCGTCGCTCTCCTGCCTGCGTGTGCGTGATAAAACGCAAGATGGATGGATAGGTAGCTAGGTAAGTAAGTAGAGAGGAATAGATAGATGGAGAGAGAGAGAGAGAGAGAGAGAGAGAGAGAGGAAAGGTACACTTGCGACGCGTCGCGCACGCGAGAACGGGAAATGTCACGCGACCTCCACCTACGCCGAGCCTACGTTATTATTACGTGTCTGAAACATTCTCGGCACGGCTGTGGTCGTGAAAATTTAATTAAAACGCTTCTCGAGCGTACACACTTCATCCCAGCACGTTGTTCTCGGTGCTTACGCGATGCACCGGTCGTCGCAAAGAGAACGACGGAACTCTTGGACTTGACTCGTCTTTGTTCGAGCCCTGCTGTCTTCCCCTCGAACCCCCTACGTGGCATACTTCGATACGAATTTCCAAAGTGCTTTGGATAACGTGAAAGACAAAGTTGGTACCTGGATAGGTTCATCGTCCGAAAACTCGACCGTTTCGATACTCGTTCGGGGACGGGTATTCGCTTCATCGAAACTTTCTTCTCCCGTTGAAAACTAGCTTCTCGCTGCTTTCCGAGCTTGTTACGTAGCGAGTTAACGCCCTCGAGCTCGCATAAAATTCTGCAATTTCCAAGAGAAACCGACTAAGAGATTAATGGGAAATTTCTGTGAAACGGGTGCCGGTGAAGGATAGTAATTCGAAGCGACTACGCGATGTACGAGGAACCTACCTAGTATGTACGAGATATGTAGGAAGGATCGAAGGGAACCGAAAGGAGGTTCGTTTTTGCTCGATGTTTTATCAAACTTCTATAGGTAGATATGTAGGTACGTGTACGTAGGTAGCTCTAATTAATAACTATTCGATTCGAAGGATATGGGTCGTCGTCCTCGTCGTCGCCGCTCGAAACCAGTAGAAATCGACGAATTATTTCATCTCGTTACTGATTTATGCGTCTCTATGCGTTTTCAGACTATCCGGACGGGTGGAAAATCGCGCGAAAATCTCTAAATAAAGATTTAGTACGTTATACCGTCGTGACGCGCACACGCGAACGAATCTCCATCGAGGGTTTCCAGGACGAGTCGAAAATTATTTCAAATATCGATTTCGCTTGCACATACGTACCATCGCTCGCTCTTCTTACTCTCGCGCGTACGTGCTAAAGGATAGAGGAAACGAAACAAAGGATCGAAAGACGAGTTATCGCAGGATGAGATTCGTTGGAAGAGAAAAATTTTCCAACCGACCTCGATCGCCCGCCCAATTCGACCCTCGAGAAGCTTCGCCCTTTTGTAAATACGTAGGTACGTGTACTTGATATCGAATATGCTAATCGGGTCCTCGTGTCATTCTTAATTATAGCTTATCGTACCATGTTTCTTCGATCGACTCCATGTTTTTCAATGGATTCCATCGAATCGATCGATTGAAATTACTTTCTGGCCTCTTTTCTATCTACGTTCTCGTTAAAAACGATCAAAAATATATGTTCATCCGATTATACGACATGTAACAACGTGCTTTCCATTTCTTGTAGCGTTGAGCCTGCTGTGCGTAAAGAAATTCTCCGGGAGTGCGACGATGCTGGAGGCTCCACCCGGAAGTCGCGAAGATCTCGTGGAAGCGGCAAGAACTCCATGTACGCCTACAGGTCGGTGTCATTAACTTTTCAGCGTTTCTCCTTACGGAGGAATAGTTACAACTGCATTTTTCGACGATGTATTCGTACGATAAAGAATCAACGGCGTTGGTATCTCGCCGGCCGGTATAAAGAAAAGAAAGGACGATACGAAGAGACGGTGCCTCTAAAGAGCCGGCCCTCCAGCGCTATCTCTCGTCCCACGAGATCCGCTAGCGCATAGGCTGACGACGATAAGTTTTGTCGAAAGAGAAAAAAAGGTTCGAACTTAACTCGAACCCTATCGGTCTATTCGAATTGTCCAACCGGTAAGTTCTCTCTAGTCAAAAACGTGGCGCGTTTTTCGATCCTTCGATTCTCGATTATCGTTCCACTGCTCGAAATCGAAAGTGGCTATCTCCGACGTTCAATAAGCGCGAACGTTTGACTTTTTTTCAGCGATTTTTACATGGAAGAGAAAAATACCACAACGATGGGGCTCTGAGGTAGAGAAATTCAGCAAAGCGAATAGGAATAAAAGAGGAAAAAGAGAAAAGTGTAATTTGCCTTTCTGATTGGCCGTGTCTCAACGAAAGAACCCGCAATAGCAAACGTCATCGGCGAGAAAGAACACTGTTATTTCATGGTACAACAGGTGCCATTATTCCACGCAGACATTTTCGAGATTGTTCCATTCTCCTTTTCTTTCCCTCTTCCCCTTTGCGCCTCTTTCTCTCTTTCATTCGCAAGACCGGAAGGTAAATTATTGGACCGATGCATCGATCACCGCGTGCCTTCCCTGGAGTCGCTTAAAATCACTCGATTTTTTACGAAGGTCCGCTTTTACTCCCTCGCATTTCATCCATATCCATCGTTGGAATGTAAAGCGGGAAGGGAGAACGTTGTACTCGACTGGATTGATAAGAACGCGCTCTTACGGGCTGTTTGTCCAGCGATATCAAATTCGATTCCATTCGATTCGGTTCTACTCGGTTCTAATGGAATGCTTTATAATTTATATACATCGTAATAGGTATATAAAAGAATAGAAAGTTCTTACGAGAAAAAATGATCTATACTCGACGATCGCGATCTCGATCTATGCGTCGTAGCGTTTAGCGTTGATTCCCATTCTTCGTTGTGCAAAGGGCAAACCGTATTCAATGCGGTAATAACGGCAATCGTCGCCCACCATTGCCGCGTATGTACATACGTATGTAAATATTGAAATTGCCGATAACCGATAGTAGGTATGTACATACATATATCGTAAGCACGCTCCCATAGAAATCGCATTAATTTCTACTAATGATTTCGCATTGATAGGAGCTATCTTCTGTAACGGGTAACGACGTTCGTTTCACTTATCGACTTTCGAGACGCACCATTGAAGCAATGCGTTTACGATGCTCGTTTGCTAATTCCCGTCTCTCTCTCCCTCTCTCTCTCTCTCTCTCTCTCTCTCTCTCTCTCTCTCTACTTATAAACGCAGCTCTCGAAACGTATCGACGCGAAAAGTTAAGAACGTAAAAGACCGTTTAATCGGATTAATCGAAAGGGAGAGAGAGAGAGAGAGAGAGATAATTAGCAGTAGCTTCTCAAGTATCTTTGATTCGAGATAACGAGACGACGAGTTTCATTTTATGAGTTAAAACTATTCGCTTTTGTGACAACGTAGATCTTTTCATCGTTATTTAATTATTATCTTCCATGCAAAAGACATACGTACGCCGAAACGGGAATGGAAACTTTGCGTTCTTCGATAATTAATCCGGACATTAATTAACGCAACGTCGAATGAAAACGGTATTCGGTACAATAACCGCACCGTATTACTTTAATGAACTTCACCATTATTTGTATTCACATTGAATTCCACGACTAGGATTATTATACCCGAGAAAAAGATAGACGAAGAAAGAAAGAAGGAGAGAGGAAGGAAGGGAGGGAGAGAGAGAAAAAGGCAAGCAAAGCTTTAATATCGTCTAATCGGTCTTGAAAATTATGAGATTTCTATCTCGTCGATGTTTCGCTAGCTCGCCGTCCGATTTCTTCTTGAAATTAGTCCACTCGTAGAAAGACTAGCAACGGCTCCTTTCGTTTTAATTTTACGAGTCTCCTCTTTGCCATTTAATTGCGTTAATAAATTTTCACTGATATCCGTCGATCTCGAATATGATAGCTTTGAAATCTTCCTACGTGCGACGTGGACGTCTAAAACGACCTGCGAGTTCTCTCATCGATATTTGCAGAAAGC
This sequence comes from Vespula vulgaris, assembly GCF_905475345.1. Classification (NCBI taxonomy): domain Eukaryota; kingdom Metazoa; phylum Arthropoda; class Insecta; order Hymenoptera; family Vespidae; genus Vespula; species Vespula vulgaris. The sequence continues at coordinate 91,143 of NC_066595.1, read as the reverse complement.
ATCCGTATTTTCTCGAGCGAACTTTGATCCCTCGGTCGACTTTTATAAGTCCATTAGCACTTTAATAACATAATATTCGCAAGTAACGAGCGCGAACGTTCGTTTTGATTCCCTATATCGCAATGGTCGTGCGTCATATCGTTCCTCAACGCATAACGTCCAATATCTCGACACGACCTAGTCTGCTAATTATAGAAGCGACGACGGATGCGTCTACGTCTAAAAAATAAGAGTCTGCCTCTTAACGATTTCAACTTTTTCTTCTTATATCCGTTCGTGTTCATCAGGCCGGTGCTTTATAAATTTTAAGGAGTTTAGCTAATTACCAAAGTTTCCGGTTATAATGAGGAAGAGGGCGAGAGAGAGAGAGAGAGAGAGAAACGTCTGGATCTTGGTCTTGTTTCTTCGGTGGCCGGCCGACGAGGGCGAAGAAAACTTTTTGAATGCCTTAAGCTTCGACCTTCTCCCCGCGAGCTCCTTATCGCTGCCCGCTTCGAATGCTCGTTATTTACTTTTCTACGAAGAAAAATACCGCGTACCCGGAGCCATCGTAGGAAGCAAGGCGCTAGGTGAAAAAGGTGTAGGTTTCGTGGGTGCCTCGGCACCGAGCGCGGATCGACGACGGATTTTGATTTATGTCCCGAAAATGGAAATCTCGCGTTGGGACGGCCTTCGAGGGTTTCTCATCTTTTTCCCTCCATCCATCCGTCTATCTCCTTTTCTCGAGCGTCGATAAAGTTATCCAATTTCGACGTAGCTGGTCATCTCCGACGAGTATCGCGACTTCGAGTAACCGTTTCACGTTTTTTCGTGCAAGCATGGAACGAAGAGGGTTTTCATTTAGACGGATAATCCACGCGAGGAAGGAGAGCCGATGGGTAACATATTTTACGTGTACGAGCCGCATTACGCTGTACCCGCACAGCTGGACCTGCTTAAAAAATGTTTATTTTCAATAAAACGTTAATTCGATTATCCTATATTCGAGTATGTTCAACTTTTACGCTTTTACGCTTTTACGCTTCTACGCTTCTACGCTTTTACGCTTTTTCCTTCGGGTTGGGGGAAATAAGTACGTAGCGCGTGCTCGGCTGTGTTCAAAGTACCGAGGCAGGAAGTGCCGAACCAAGAGGGCAAGTCCGTAGTCCAATCAATAGCCCGTGATGAACGGTCGAATGGCTAGTGGCGCGGCACTGATGGCGTATAGAGGACGAAGCGGCTCTATGAATTATTTAGCGCTAGCCAAGTGGCCCTCCGTGTATTTGCTCTCCTCGAATCGTGGTTGGCTGGTCCCGGAACCTTCCGGTTTCAGGACCTTACTTGATTTCATCCCTTATACGAGATCGGCGCTCGCACACCATCAAAGGCCATAACTTGCGCGACGGTCCGTTGCCTTCGGTCGAGGCTTTGGCTAGCGTTTTGGGTTCACGGCCCTTACTAGGTCACGGCCGTCCGGTATCCCATAGAAACTTGGGATTTCGTTCGATCGATACGCGATAGTTGTACCGTTAGGGCCGAGCAGAGAGCGTATCCTCGACTTTTCTCTATCTCGATGGATATGGTACCTCCCTCCCTCCCTCGAGATTCCTCTTAAACGGCGAAATCTCACGAATAATTAGAGATCGACCTCTCCGATCGACTCTTTCGACCGATTCGATCGTCTCACGTGGCCGTACCTCTACGTAACCCTATACGCGTTACTCCCTCGAAATCGTTCGTCTCTTTGTTCTCGTCTCGTCTTTTTCTTCCAACCGTCCCTTCTCCCTACCTCGCAATACCATCGACTACTCGCTTCTCGAGTAGAAAACGCAAAGAGTAGGCGCATCCAATCGAGAAACTAATCATTTTCTAGACATCGTATCATTTATTACTCTGCGAAACTTTGCCTCTCCTACGGTTTTTCCCTTAAAGCGGACCGTCCTTTAAAAGTCGAACGTCTATCCGAATGTAATTCGGTAGGGAGAAAAAGATTCGAACGTAAAAATAGACGCGGGCTGTTCTATCTATCCGCTCGATCCTCTTGACTCCAATCGCGAATCGTCTAATTCCGTTTAGTCCGTTTCCGCGGTAGGACGACAGAATCGGTAGGCGATGGGCGAACGTCAAAGACGCTTACCGTGCGCTTTCCTTTCACGCTCCTCCACTTGCCCTTTGCCTCTTCCACCTGATATAAATTAGTTCGGAACCGACAGAATCCGACTGTCGGTTATGCGACTTGGTGCGTCCCCTAATACGGTATCGATTCTATCTCGCGTTCACCGGTCTACGGTTTGCCAGCGTGGAATTTGCATACGCGCCATCGTCTCGCGCTACCGTATGCGGGACACACTCGATTATATCGCAAAAGCGAAGAGAAGCCAACGGCAACGGAGGATCGCTCTTTGGTATTTGCCCTTTGATCGCGGGAAAATTGCATCGGTCGGCGTACGGATTAGAAATCGATCGTAGGGGAGCTGGCTTCGTTAGGCCCTACTCGTCGGTCCGTTCAAACGTCAAAGATCTTTTGACTCGTCTTCCAAGATAACGACGAACGTCGAACGATATATACGATGGAAGAACGAACGACGTCGAAGAAACGGAGAATATCGGAGACTCGAAATGCTCACCTATCGTTCGGTGTATCGTTTCTCTATGACAGAGAGAAGAGAGATTAATGCCGAATCCGAGGACCGTCGAAACGGTATCGCGTTACGCGCGACTTTGCCATCGTAATTAATCGAACGCGATTTGCGAAGCCGATAGTGCGAGGAACCGTGCGTTAAAGCATTAAATGGCCCGATCGCGTTTACGGAATGCTCATTGAATATTTTGTAGCCATTGCGTATACAGGTCCGACAACGCGGAGATCATATTTCTCCCTTTAATTATACTTTTTTTCCATTCTCCCAACGATCATTTCTCCTCCCCTCCGACCGCCTACCCGCCGAGAACATTCGTGCTCGCGCGTACGTATACTTATACACTGGCGTATCACTGGGATAAGCGATAATCGATTAGTAACCATGCGCGCATACCGATCATTTCAAATAGAATCGAATCGGATTACGAATCGGCTTGCTAGGGTAATCGATCGTACCGCCGGGAGGGCAACGATATCGTGATTCATCGACTATTTTCTATTTAACGCGTGCATTTCCTTGTCGTTTAAAAGAAAATATCTATGTGTCGTCAAATCGATAAATCGCAGATAGATTACGATCAAAGCATTGGATTGCATTAAAGCGGATTGAATTTAAAGCGTCGAATCTCATTCGTATACGCACCTTGGCGAATCTCGAGAACGTTCAAATTGTTCTCTTTACGGTCTCGCGAGAATACAAAATAACACGCGTTCAAATTCGTGGTCGATGAGGTAGGTCGGGGTGAGAGGAGGAACGGAGAGAAAAAAGGTCGGAATAGGAAAGTAAGTAATTAGTAATAAATTTTCGCGATCCACAAAGCGTACGGTTTTCTTTACGAGTCGGCGGATAACGCATCGCGTCGGCTCTCGGTTGGAATTCGAAATGCGAAATGGGGAATGCGAAGGAAGATAACGGAAGAAGATGGAAACGCGAAGACGGTATCGCGGCCGTAATAAAAGCCGAATAATATATATACATATACATCGTACGAACGATAACTCGAAAGATGTTCAAAGTACGAAACGATGGGGGAGTAAACGTTATTCGACGATACGTACTTTCCCCATCCTCTTTCCCTTCTTTTCCCGAGCTTCCTCGAGTTTCATCGACTCCGCGATCCTTCTTTATTCGTCTTAATCGCCATCGCGTTTAACGTTCGTTTGTCGTATCCGTACGCTGCGCGTAAATCAGAGCGGCCGCTTTTCCGCGCGCGGGACAACAGTTTGAAGCTTTAGACGGATCTCTTTAGAGAGTTTCTTCGATCGGAGACGTTAGGAAAATCTGGAAAACGCAACGCGTCGTATCGTCAAAAAGTATTGTCGAACAAACGAGTGGGTACGATGGTACCGTTTAGGATATACGCTCGTTAATATAAATTACTTTGTTTTTTCAAATGAAAAAAATGCAGGAAAAATGCGAGATGATAAAAGAGTCAAATGGCGACCGCGTTGCGCGACGTTTATGTACGAATATAAAAATCAGATGCGGTCGTTTTCACGTTGTACACATACGTATGTATGTAAATATTTACCGGTGATATTCGCTAAAAAATTTGTGACTCGCCGCGTCAGAATGTCAGCGAATCCTACGAGTCATCGTCATCGAATGCGTACGTCTACGAATGCGCGTGATTCGATTCGAATAGATTCTATCTTCCTCGACAAAAGTTTCTCGAATCTCGAGGGCAAGTAAGTAAGATATTTCTAAACTTCCGCCATCGAAGCTTCGACGTTACTCGCTGCAACCGGACCGATCGGCGCTTTCTTACGATCTTCGACGGAGAGGCAAAAGATCCGCGTTAAATGCGCGATCTCTATCGTACGGTCGCGATCGGTACAAAACAGTCAGCGAGATATATTCATTCGTTATTTCCGACTGGACTGTGTTCGGCTCGTCCGAGTGGTGCAACCGGAATTAGCTGCCCGGAAACTGTTCTCCCGTAACACGGAGTGCACTGCAATGAAAAATTTCGCTTCTCGCCAAGCCGTCCGCCCGAAACGTCACGCTATTCTGGAACATCCAGTTGGCAAAATAAATCGTTCGCGGCATCGCGAGGCTGATTCCATTACGGAATCGGTTCGTAACCGCGCTCGCGCCTATCTACCTTCTCTACCCTTGTACGAACGCACCAATCGCGTATTTTTCTTACTTTCAATGGGAACGAATAAGTGGTCTTTCGACACCTCGACGCCACGCAAAATGTTCAATAAAACTTGCCGTTAGGTGAGTCGCTCGATAAACTCGTTGCATAGGACGAAAATTGAAATTCCCGCCGGAGCCAGGATGACGAGGGACTGTCGCGTTTCGGCTCGATACGTTCTTGAATCGATCGCGAGAATCGCTCCCGAACGTCGGCCGATGAAACTGCTTTCACAATCGGATTGATTTCCACGCGAATATATCGCTGGCTTCTCTCTCTCTCTCTTTCTCCCTCTCGCTCTTCTTTCTCGCTTCCCTTTCAACGTGTAGCTTCATATATGTACATGTACATAGCTCTCTTTCACACTTATTTTCTCGGATAAGGCAAGCGTATCGGTGAAGGGTCGGAACCGTTTGCATGAAAATGGATCGACAAGCGATATCAAAGTGCCTCTCTCGTCCATCGAAGGATATCCGCGCACGGAATATCGCGCAATAATTTTTTCCGAAAAATCGCTTCGTCTAGGGTCGAAACGGTCGTCTCTCTATTCATCCCTCTCTCTCTCTCTCTCTCTCTCTCTCTCCTGCTCGTAAATCGAACTCTACGTATATGGGATTATAGTCGCTCGAGAACGTAACTACGGCTAATCCTGGAGATTACTGTAGTTCGATGCTCTTATAAATCGACTTATTTACCTTCGAGGAAGAAGGACCGATTTGCATATACTTGAAAAATACATCTTTTTTCTCGTCTTTAACGATATCTGTTTAAACAGCAGAAAATTTATTTTCATCGGTCCAACAACATCCAACGTGCGACACGAATCCGAACGGATCGACTAACGAATCTTTCAATCGATATCGGATAGTACACACCGAACCGAGAAATAATTCCTATCATTGATTACGAATGAAAAAGCGCCTGACGAAATAATCGAAATAACAACGAACTAGAGAACGTCGAAGGGGAGAAGTATTGGTATAATCGTCGTGGAGGCTCGTGGCGATGAGGATCCGAGAAGAGCGTCCTAACGAATTTTATAGCAAACCTCGCGCGAACCTCTTGACCGTATTTCCTGTGAACGCAGATTAGGAAATTGCTGCTCTCCGTTTTGCGGGAGTACACGTAAATTAGAATGCTGCTAGATGTGTGTGTGTATACATATATATATATATATGTATATATAATGTATGTATGTATGCATATAAAGACGATATTACAGCGCTTTATAGAACGGAGTCTCGCGTCGGCAAATACGGCGTGGCGCGGGGCGTTCTAGCGTGCCGCGCGCGCGAACGTTTGGAACCAATTTAATGTTCTCCTTCCTTCTTGCTTTTCAGATCTGGACACGATGTTGTACGGATACACAAACAGCATATACGTGCTGGACCACACTCCGGAATCCTTGCCGGTGAGTATACGCGATACCAACGTATATACGGATACGTATATACAGATCCTCTTTCTCCTCTAGATATATTTAACCTTCGATATTTCCCAGGCTGATAGTTTGAGAAAAATACGATCGAGTTTAACAAACGCCGTCCAAATATTTTTCTACGCTTCGGAGATAGTCGTTGAATCGTACCACGTATCGTACATACACTTATTTAAAGCGAGTCACGACTCGAACTCTCCGATCTCTGGCATCGCTTCTCCTTCAAAGATCATATTCGATCGTACCGTCATACGTTTCGTACCGTAATTAGGAAAATTTCCAGGTGTTTGGTATCGAATAAATGTTACGAGTACGATCGGTTTTCACGCGCGAAACGCGAACGCGCGTTATTGCATTAGCCAAAATGAACTGTACTCGTTGGAATAGCCTCTATGAAACGTCCATTAAACAGTCTGGATGCACGTCGACTTGGGATTCCACGTCCAAAGAGTACCGTGGAACGGAGGAGAGAGGGAGAGGGAAGGTGGGACCCGTTAAAATATATAATAATAATTGTAATTTTATTTGATATCGCCGTTATCGTTTCTTCGAAATCTCGGAACTTAGGAAAGAGTCTATCTTCGACGAAAGACGACCGATTTTAATCCTTCATAATTTTTCCCGATAGAGGATATTGGCTCGCCTTACAGTAGTTCGTGTCCTCGCAACTTTTCCAAAGGATGGAAAAAAAGTAGCGCGTAATGGAAAGAGAAAAATTCCGTAGTAGCGCAGAACGTAAGAGAAGAGAAATTTGTTACGGATAATTATTATTTCGTTTACGGATAATTATTAAATTAGCTCCGCTGATAGCGTAGGCACCTCGTCGGCCGAATTACTTTTCGCATTAGCTTCTCCATTTAACGTCTGACGCGATCACCGATTACCAATTATCGCTAATTAACAGGTACCTCTTGACGATTCAAAAGGATCGCGCGATAGCTCGTAATTTCGAAAACAATTATTTGCATAAAACGCTTTTTATCCCGTTTGTCATGGGGATGCATTAAGCTCAGCCGCTAAGTCGCTAATTAATCTAAATAGGCTTTTAACGAGTACGTAACGAAGCGTCTTCCTTTAAAAATCGAATAAACATTTGTCGTTGATCGATCAACAAAGATCAACGAAAAGAAATGTTTTAATTTATTTTTCGTTCTTTTCGCAAAAATTTCACGCGTCATTCTCGTTGGCGCGCTATTAAAAAACGTAGAATTTAATTAATCTAATGAGTTTCCGGTACGTGGGCCACCTTTTTAATTGGAACATCGAGTCGCATCGTTATAGCAGGTACGTAGCAGTCGCAGTCGCAGTTAACGGGCAAATGGATGATGGCGATGGCCCGTCTACGTTTGCGTCCTGTAATTGATCGATAATTGCTTTTAGTTGCCAACGGATCGTTCTGCGAACGTTGAAAAACGTAATGCCCTGCGATGCTAACGAATAATTCCATTGCAAAAAAAAAAGTTATTCGAGATCGAGCTCTTGTTCGTTCTCGTTAATATACAAATTATTTCACTCGGCACTTTTCCCGTTGGACGCGTAAAGTGGAGAAAGGTGAGAAGGTGGAGGAAAGAACGAGTGGCAACGATTCTTTGATCGTACGGCCGCGTTCTTCCTGCGAAAGGAGAAAAAGAGAAAAGGGGGGAAAGGAGGTCGCACGCGTGGCTTGAAAATTAGTCGGACGATTAAAAGGGTTTACCCAGCGTAGTTGCGGCGATCGATTGTTACGCGAGGCGAGACAAAGACCGCGAGAAAGACCGCGGAGGAGGAGAATAGGGAGGCGTACCGCGAATGAAAAGCAACGCGGGAAGGATCGGTCGTTGGCTCGAGGCAAGAGAAGGTATCACCTTAATTGGCGCCTCTGTACTTCCCGTTTTGCTTCGTACCGCACTTCGTACGTACAGCTTGCCGCTGGTACTGGCGTAATCTCGATGCCCCGTATCTGGCGCCATCGCCGTCACAGCTTCGACGTTACGTATCGTACTATCGAACGAACGATGATCCGTCAGAGGAAAAGAAAGACGTTCTCTCCGGCTTTTACCGCAATAAGACGTGAGGTAGCGCGAGTACGATCGGGAGGAGGATATCGACGAAGCGAGGATCTAGATATTCTCTTAGCGATACGTCGAACTCGAATTCTCTCACGCTACCGGCCCTGATGGAAATCGCTCACTGTCGTCGGTAAGCTTCTCGTCGCGAAAGCGCTCTCTTCCTTTTACCTTCCGCTCTCTATCACGGATCAAACGAAATATCGAACGCATACGATCTCGATCTACTCGGAGAAGCTCGAACCTGGAAAATCGTTGCGGATTTCGACGTTGGCCGAGGGACGAAATCCCTCACGGCATCGTCCAAAGTTTTCTCGGAACGGTGTTTGCATAATTTCTGACTCCGTCTTATCGCTTTCCCATTGTATTCTATTTTATCGTAGCGTCTTTCGATATTCCCTTTGCCGAAGAAACACGGAAGACGTACGGGGATCGTCGAATATTTTTCCAAAAGATATTGCGTTATTTCGACGATTCGAGAGGTCTCGTTCATCCAGGAGCTAGACTCATTTCGAAGTAGTTTTAGAAATAACTACGGTTAAGTGCAATGCATGATAGGTATGGCTGAAAATAGGTGAGGCGCGAATTTTCGAAAAGCGACGTCTCCTTGAGAGTTCGTAGGTGCCAACTCAACGTAATCATTGGTTCGCATTACCCCAGTTTCTCTCCTCTAAGTAAATCGAATAGCGAACGAACTCGCGGTTCTCTTGGGACATTTCCAATTATTTTCTTCCGGTAAGACGATTTCTGCATACCTCCTACGATAACGTTAACAATCGTACGCGCCACGAGAGCTTGCATCGTGTTCCCTTTTGGACGGGAGGAGATGGTTAGAGGACAGTCGGAGGATTTAATGACGCGGTACTCGTAATTAAAAACGGCACGATTTTGGATACCTGATTTAGAAATACGTAGGAGCGAGTGTACCGCGATCGATCTCCTCCGCGTGAGCGTCCGCCAGACCAAGGCAAAAAGCGATCCGCGTTGTGAATAAAAACTGCGCCGCCCGACTTTGAATTTATAAACCTCGTTTCCTCCGTTCCTCCATCCTCGAATACCTTACGTACCTCGTGCTCCGCCAACCACAGAGCTACCGAATATCCTTTACTACGATCCCTCGACGTGCCGGGTAACCGAAATTACTTTGACAAACGCTCGAATAATCTCGATGTTCGTTTCGCTTTGGATTCGATTAGTTCAGTCGTAAATCGACCGAAGCAACGGTTAGCGTCCGTCCCATGATAGCGATAACAGCGAATCGTGAATGACGAGATCCGAAATGCGTCAATTTTTTCCAAAGAACGCTCCTCTCGTTCGAAGCAAATCGCGCCTTTCCACGAATCGTCTTCGGCCGCGAATATTTCCAGCGGAGGCACCGACTCTCGGTAGGACGCGAGTAAGCGCTTACTACTTGGATGAAACTTGAAAAGGCTAGGCTGGCTTATTTTCTTGCTCCTTTCCGCGAGATACGGTAGCTCCTCTCGCTAGCTCGCGCATAGCTTCGATAATCGCGAATTCCTCCTTTGGAAAATTATCGAGACGAGTCGAAAATTGTTAGGATCCGACAGGCCCGAGCGAATCGTTCGATCGTAACGTTATCGTAACGAATGGACGAAGCGTCCTCGTTGATCGATCGTTTTCGTTGCTCGTAGGACATGGATATGCTGCAGCTATTCGCGTCGCCGGCAGGACGAGCACTTCTCAGTAACGACAATCGGCCGAGAGGATCTACGTCGACCTCCTCCTTGTCTCGAGAATCCTCCTCGAGGTTGAAGAGCGGCAGAAGACCATCGGGAACCGGTACGGTCAGCGCGCCTACTTCACCGCCGAGGCAAAGAAAGTCGAGCGCGGAGCTTTACAAGGAGGCCGTAGAAATTCTTGGACTCACCTGTTCTCTGACCGACAGTTGCCGATGCATCGATTGTCAGGTAATCCTTCCTCCGGTTTTCCTCCGGTTTTCCTCCGGTTTTCCTGCGCTCGTATCTCCCGAATACGCCGAATTTCGTTACGCGTTTCGATTATACGGCTTTAATCTCCGAGAAGTAAATCGATTTCTGTACCATTAAGGAATTTCAACCAAACCCGATCGAGATTCGACGCGTAATTGGCCTCGTTTGCGCGAGCCAATTATACGTTCCGATTGCTAACACCTAAAACGGCGTTAAAGAGAGAGACCCTTCGAACAAAGCCGTGGGTTATTTGAAAAGTAATTGCTCTGTTTATTTTCGCCTCGGTTCGTTCGAAACCATTTCAAACGAATCGCCGAATCCAGATGTCGGGGATTTTAAGGGAAAGAATAGATCGCTCTGACACCGCACCTCCGATTTCTTAAGGCCTCTTTAAACAATTAGAGAAAGGTCTTGGGCAGTAATTAACCAAGTAAATAGGTTCGTCGCTGCTCTCCCTATGCTTTTCGCAACAATGCATACGCTATGCTTTTGTTCGTTTCGTCGTTCGTCATCGACCAGGGTGTCGATGATCGTAGTCTCTTGGACCGTAACCTCTTGCTTTTGGGTCGAACTTATTCTTAGATTTCATTTTCTTCCATTATACCTTACTTTATATTTCTTTATACGCAAGTACAGGCATATTAGTCGCGTTTTATACTTTGATTATTTTAACGAAAATTTCTATCCTCTTTCGATTTAATTTCAGAGCAACTACTTCGACTGCGACGACGATTGCGGCGATGCAAGGACGGAATTGGCCGCCGGCACTCCCATACTGCTCGATCACGCTTTGTCGCATCCGTTGACATGTTCCATACAGTAGCAGGCCAAGTGGATAGAAGCTGCATCGGAGGAGAAGCCGCATCGTCGACCCTTTTATTAACTCAGCCTGCCACGCATCGAATACTTATCGAAAGGATTTTCCTTCGAAAAGGAAGCTAATCTTACGGGGCCGATCGTACGCCGAAGGACGATTAGAAGAATAAGCGAAAAATATTATTAAAGTGTTATAAAAAAAATGGAAGGAGGACAAGCGACTTTCCTAAAAGGGGAGCATATAAAGAGAAAAGAAAAAAATACCGATAAAGAATACACACGCACGTACATACATGCGTACATACATACATACACACACATATATATATATATAGAGAGAGAGAGAGACAGAGAGAGATTTGAAATTAGAAAATCCGAAGAGAATCAATTCGTTGACTAAAAGAAAAACGAGAAAGTAACGTTTTTCCTCCTTCGTGTCGTTCGATCGTAACCGAGTTATCTCGCAACCCGTCTTTCGGTAGTTAGTCCTGTCGAATTTCTACATCTCTTTTCACTATTGTCAGCTCGAATTATCTTTCTCGAATGATCACATCGAGTACACGCGTACGTGTACTTTTGAAAAATTCTGAAACAAGGAGGCACGTTGATCGACGATTATCGGAGATTAGGAAGACGAATAAAGGGACACTAATGGCAAACTACGCCAAACTATCGATAAAAGGAAGATTAAGGACGAAAGTCGAGATAGCGTTAATCGAGTTAATCCATGTACCTATACGGTGTCTGAGAAAATTATATTGATACGCTCGTCGTATATACATAGACATTATATTTACTACTCGTTTTATTATTATCATCATCATTATTATATTATTACTACAAATTATTGAAATCTAGCGAAATAAAGTATACCGTTGAATCGTACGCTCAAAGTTAAACCAAAGATATTACAAACGAGAAAAATCTGTATTTTGCGAAAATACGAGTACAGAGTTTTCCACCAGCTCCTTCACCACTCCCGGATTTCGCGTTCTTTTAAGTAACGAGCAGTACGAAGGTCTGCATATTACGTAGATCGTAATGATAAATGATATATGACGTAACTACAATATAAACGAAGTTAGGCCTGAGAGTTAATTATGCGTTCATTTGATCGAGATTGTAGCGAATACGTAGTGGAAAATGAAGGGAAAGGAATAGCCGAAGGTAGCCGAAAGAAAAGTTCGATGCTTTCGTCGTGAGCGATTTAGTGATCATAATGGAACAAAAGTCTAACGGTTGAAATTGTTATCGTATCGAAGAAGGGTTTTAGTGCCAAACAAGATTTTGCGCGTAGTACGCGTTCGACGTTCGTAAGGTAAACCGCTTACGAATTATGTGTACCTACCTTGTTGCTAAGCTTGCCAGATTATTAAATGAATACTTAAATAATGGATGAATAAATAAATAAATAAATATTAATATAAATATATATATATATATATATATACATACATACATACCACGTGCGTGTGTGTGTATGTATGTGCGCGCGTGTGAGTGTGCGTGTGCGTGTGCGTGTGTAGGTACGGCTCGATCGTACAAGATATACCGTGGAGTTTTGGATGCTCCAATCGAGTTTTCTATGTACATCTCGAGTTACAAACCGAAGCCTTTCTCCAACTACATTTACAGGATTTCGTACTTACGTACGAGCGTAGACGTATACGTCGTTAAAAGTACATATAAAAGTAAAACACGATTCATCATTCTTTCCGTGTTTGACGAGAGAGCCGAAAAGAAAGGAAACGTTGTCACATTGTTACTTTTTTTCACAACGAGACATCTACCAAGCTATTCAAATCTTTTGGCAAAAGATTTTTCAAGGCTCTCCTATCTTGTAACAGGACGTACGCTGATCGCCAGCAGCGAATTACCGTACAATTTCAAGATTTCGATTTCGATTAAATGCGTCTTCCTTTATCCAAGTGTTTGCGCATATTCCAATCGTTTGCGACTCGTCGCTCTCGTACGTATGTAACGTATATCCATCGATCTTCCAAGTCGTCGTTTTATATCGCGCGAAATTATTCGATCTCGTCGAGATATCATCTGGTTTAATCTGCGATTGCCGCGATGGAATCTAATTAGAATAGAGAGCTTTCAACTTTTCAATTTTTCCAAGAAACAAACTCTCAAAGACAAGGGACTTTTGCTCTTTGCTTTTCGAAATCGTTAAATCGTTAAATTAATTATACGCTATATCCGATTAGATGCTCATCGTTCATTCTCTTCTCGATATATCTACGTATTACTGCCTTTTCACTCGCGAACGAGGATCTATCGATTCCGTCGAATCCTTGATCGCGTAGAAACGTCTACGATCCATCGCTTTGCGATTCAACACACGATGATTGCATCGGATCGGCAACATTCATATTCTCATCCGCGAAAGTATAAGCGAAGAAATCAACAATAAGTCCTCCATCCTCCGAGTGAGAAGCATTTAAAATCGAAGATAATTCGAAAGCGCGACAGATATCGAGCTCTCTGTCTTTTAATCATTTTATAGCGACACGGTTACGAATAAACCAAAACGCATTCCTGTAAACTACGATGGCGTACTCTTGGATATGGCTAATATTCAAATATAGCATAATAAAGTATAACTCGATTTTCGTTTTAATCGTACGTTCTATCCTTATCTCCTTCCACTTTCTACCAAACGATACCCGCAGCATGCTTCGTTCTTCCTTTTGAGATCCGCTTTTGTTTTCTTTTTAAGGGACATCATATACCCGTAACTAGTAAAAAATTCTTTAAAAGATCAGTTTTTACAAAGTCGCCCATCGGTCGGTTATTATTTTACTTCGAAATTAAACGAAAAGATCGCGCGTTATACGAGGATCAATTGTCCATGTCGATAAGGCAAATCCCTGCGTAAATTCGTTCCAATTTACGATATTGAGAGATCTCACTAACCTAAAGTCGATTACCGTAGGAATCTACCATACTAACATCCGAGTTTCGTTGAATACGTTTAAACTAGGTATCTCTTTTATCGACCACGGAAAACTCGAGAGTAGAGGACTCGAGTTGAAGTTAGCTTCGGTGTGTAACATGGAAACGGATAAGTACCAAAAATTGTTTCTCCCCTGTCGATAAGCACGACGGAGAATGGAGAAAAAGCAGAAGAGTAGAAAATTTCAACTGGGACCTTTTCACGATCGAGAGATATTTCGTACGAGGGAAAGACGTAAGATATAGGTTAAAACTGACGCGTACCGCTCGAAAATATAAATGAAATCGATGTCCTATCTGTCCGTGTCAAATTTCGAGATACGAGATCGCGCAAACGCGGACGATTATCCTTTCGTAGTCGTAAAGATCTTTCCTTCGTCGAAGGATATCCGACGTTATAGAATGATCGAACGAAGGTGACATCTTGGGTGCATTTCAGCCAAGATGCAAATCGAATTGGCGCGCGTCGAGGAATAAGATACTTTTATTCTTTGGTGCGTTCGCTTTTAAAGAGAAAGAGGGTCGGAGAGGAGCGTCCCCCCCCCCCTCTCTCTCGTTCCTCGCCCTAGCAAGGAGCGATACCTTTGGGAGCGTCGCTTATATCGAGTTAGACCCGTTTGAATACCGACGCCGGCGCTGCGCGGTCGCCGATACGATTCTCCCCGATGCTTCTGCGAGATATCGAAGGATCAAAAGTTGATACCCGTCCGCGGCTCTGCCAGCTATCCTTATACGATTATCCGTGCGACTCCAGCCCCTTCCTTCCTCCTCCTCGTTCGTTTCGATGGGAGGTTCGAAGAAAGCTATAGTTTGCCGTCGCTAGAGCTACGCCCTTCTTAACGCCGCCGATGCAGTTGCCCGGCACCGCGTCTAGAATCCTTAAAGTTTCTATCGCTTTACCCCCCAACCCCTTACGATGCGACCTACGGCACGCATAAAGTATTCCTAGGAGACGATCCGTTTCGAAACTGAGTTACGACTACTACGTGGTCCAGGTAGGCGCTGATAGGGCCGCTTGATCGACGCTCCCGTTCTCGAATTATGCGCGAGACACGTAAATAAGATATCATTATCGGGAGACGCGCTCTCTCTCCCCTCGCCTCCCTCCCTCCCTCCCTCTCTCTCTCTCTCTCTCTCTCTCTCTCTCTCTCTCCCCCGTAATTCTATTTTTACAAAAGCAACGATCGAGCCGAACCGTCGAACTTTGGAGAATGAAATTTTTCATCCTGCTAATTAAGAACGGGACGTAAACGTGGAACAACAATGAAAATATTATTTCTACGAGCTAAACCGTTGACGTTCGAAGCTGAAAGTTCGACGGTGGTTAGTTAAGACGCAAGAGTGGAGATCGAAAGAAAGTTCCTCGATCATGAATGTTAGATGCGAAGGAGATACATTGCGTCGCGGCGCAACGTGACCCCGTGCACATCCTCGGGAGTTGATTTCGCCCAAGAGGCTACGACGTCGACCGAGGAATAATCGCTCTTTGGGAATACGACTATCCAGCCACGACTAGCCGATAGCTATTTTCAAAACGAGCGTACCGATGCCCTATCATTTATTTAACATCCGTAATGAATCGACCTCTCCAGGGAATGGCGTCATCGCCTATCCGCGTATTTACGGTAAAGTTACTCCTAGATTATCGTCGATCGTTTCTTTCTCCATTTATCGGCCCCCTTAATAGATCGATTTAGCCTCCTTTCGTCGAACCTTTCAACTTTTCCGATCGCCATTAAATATTTTACATATCTAGATATTTCAAGGCATTTATTCGAGTATCGAATGAGTCTTAATTATCTTCTTTCGTTCCTTTCTTATTTTAATTCGACATATTTGTCCAACGTTTTATTTATCTAAAATTTTCCGTACACGCGTTTCGTAATAGAAAAAGAAAAAGAAGAGATGAAAGTTTCAACGAACGCTTCGATGAAACGTTTCGATCAAAGGTCCGATCCCGAAGGACGCATCGTGGAATATTTCAAGAGACCGAACTCGGAATTCGATCGATTCTTGACTGTATTAAGTCGGTCCGGTCAAAGACGACTGATTGATCGTACCGAAGCGTGCCGTCGGTTCTTCCTTTCTTTTCCCGAATGCGGTAGCAACCATTTGTTTTATTCTTCGTGCCTTGCGCCGAGCTATTTGTTTAAACTCGTTCAAGACTCGGCTCGTTATTAGAAAAGCCTACTGACAAATGACAACTCCCGCGTCAGCTTGTCGCAACCTCGATCTTACGAAAGTTGATTAGTTAGAGAGAGAGAGAGAGAGAGAGAGAGAGAAAGAGAGACAACAATGGCGGCCTCGTTATGTGCGAAAGAAAAGAGTAACGACCGGTGAACCTCTCGAATATTACGAGGCATCTCGTAATTCATTTTCAATTAATTAAAGGAACGTTCGTCGTCGCGAATTCGACGAAGGAAGCGTGCTAGTTTCGACCAAGACAAAATTCAGTCGTTCTTCTTCGACCGAGGTAGCTGCTAAATGTGCGACATACAGGAATCGAAGGTGGATAACGGGAAGCGGACAGGGTGATACCAGCCAAAGTGAAAATTGGATAAAGAGTAAAATATAATCTCCTTTTCAAAAATTCCATTACCCGTATGTCCGCGCAACACCGGGCTGACGATAATTGGAAATTGACATTTTTTAATCCTCGCCCATTCCGGTTACTCCCGTGACAGGAAAATCCCCATAATACGGGGCTCGCGCAGCTTCGCGGAAATGAGATTTGCCTGCGCGCACTCGCGTACGCCCAACGTATGCTTTTTCCACGATAAACTTATCGTCAGCCACCTAACCGAAGAAGCTTACTCGCGTTTCGACTATCGCCGATGCCAATCGCCAAGGACCCATTGCGAACGTCCTTCCTCGCCTGTGGCTCCCGCTCTACGATTTAAGATAATAGTTTAATTAAGTTAAGTGCAATTGTCCGCTTCGATAGAGAAATTTAATAAAGTGGGTACATTGTCGCCTTTGGGTAATTAAGTTGATTAATCTTAACGCAAACGCGAACGTATAACATAAATTACAATATAACGCGTTAACATGGTATGTACGCGATATCGTACGGTCGGCTCGAATAATCGACCGATACGACACTCGCGATTTTACCTTCCTTTTAAAGCGATCTCTCGAAAATGATAGATGGATACCTATATGTATATCCTATACCACTAAATACGCAGGTATATACGGAATATGAAGAGGCAATAAAAATGCCAGAGAGAAAAATAAAAGTCACCTTGTGCGAGTCGAAGATATCGTGGTCGGCAGCAAGGCGAAAGCAAGATTATCCGTAACATACGTATTTACGTTGTTCGCATCGTACCGCACAGTTAATACATCAGCCTCGGAAGGGCATGGATACCTCCGTACGCGTACGTATGTACATACGTATCTGTGTACGTGTAGAGTCAAGGCAGGAGAACGCGTTACGACATCCTCGGTTTCCACCAATTTGCCGACATGGTCGCATTCGTGGACCCGCTTGCTCGAGTTATTGCGGCGTAACGCGTAGGACGAGGCTGTAAATAATATGGAAAACCACGAGAAGCTGGTAAAGAGGGTTGCTTCGGACACCATCTCTCTCTCTCTCTCTCTCAGCCGAATCTACGATGTCCTCCAAAGCCACGCTTCCCCTGCTTTTCGTAATGCAAAGGTAGAAGTGCACGGGTGAGAAAGAAAGAGGAAGCGAGCCAGTGAGCGAAAGAGATAGAGAGAGAGAGAGAGAGAGAGACAGAGAGAGATGGCAAGACGGGAGAAGAAGGGTGCTTTCTGCTTCGGGGTATATTCACGTTGACCCGTTGGGCCATATTTCAAAGTAGGGTGTCCTCCGTGGAGCCGTGAATATCTTAATAGTCATAAGGTGTATCCTCTCGCGGTCGGGAATATGCAATACTTATCCTTTCGAAGTTATTCGCAAGAGTTTCGAACGACGATTCCAAGAGGACGACGAAAAGGAAACGAGTACGACGCCCTGGGTGCTCGTTTCTCGTTCGAACATTGACTCAAACTCAAAATTGTTGTAGCTTATCGAAAATAAGCTTGGATCGATCGGCGATGCTCTTCTGAAAATATCGCCTCATGGAACCAATTTCTTATTCCGGTATTGAACAACAACGATCCGCCCAAGCATAGCTTCGTAGATATCAATATTTAATTATTTTTCTACGATAGGCAAACGTCCAAATATTTAATAAACTTTGTTCGTTCGACGATTGAGCTTACCTTTCTACGGATATAGAAAATATTGTAAATTGCATGATAAATATCTTGTCAAATTGTTGCAACCATCTTGAGATAATAATCGCAGCCGAATGATACAAAAAACTTTGCGTCAAAAGAAATCCGTCGAAAGCGTAATCGGATAGATCGAGTAGGCGATATCTTGAAATGGGTGTTGGCGGTTAATGAGGATTCCTTCGTTCCAACAGCGATATCAAGGATAATCACGTCGCTGGGCGCGCGTCTACGAGCGCATAGCTACGCAAGCGCGCATTTATCCTGTGCTATTTAATAATGAGAGCCTCTCCATTACTCAATGGCTATTAGAGCGAGCACGGCGTCGAGAGCAGCGACGAGGGTTGGTAAGATAGAGAGAGAGAGAGAGAGAGAGGGGAGAGAGAGAGAGAGAGAGAATATGTGTGCGAGAGAGAGTGAAAGGAAAATGGAGAGGGGTGGCTTTCGGTTCCAGTTCGTTCAACGGTGCAATTGGTTAATCACCGCTCTCTCATCCCAAGCCAGTCCCTGAGACACGGTTTAAGCGGCGAGCGTAGCCCCGTACGTCTCACCCCGCAGGCCCGAGTCCCATATCAATTAATCTTACCCAGAATGCAATAACTGTCCAATCTGCTCCCGTGGCTGCGTCATGGTGTCGTGCAGTCAGTGCCGTAATGTTCTCTCTCCCTCCGTCTTCTCTCGCCCTTTGTCTACCTTTTCCTCTCTCTTTTTCTCTCTCTCTCTCTCTCTCTCTCTCTCTCTCTCTCAATCTCCTCTCATTTTCCAACTTCGAAACGTCCTTCATGCGAAGCAAATCATTCCTCAAAAACGTCTTCGCCAAATCTTGTTTTTTACGAGTCTGACGTAGAGAAGAGAAAGAGGCAGAAAGTGAAGAGGATCGTACGAGAAGAGAGATAAATAAAGAGGAACCGATGTAGAAGTTTAGGGAAACTCGACGGAAAACATATTGAGACCGTTAAGGGGTTCTTCTCCGGAGCACCCCGCTTAATTGGCATCGGCCCTTTAACCATGAATTACACTAGTCAAAATGACCGTGATCTTTTGCTTCGTCAGATTCGACGATCTCGATTAATCGTTCTCAACATTGTCTAAGGCAAAATGGGAGAAATGCTTTCGACACCGAAACGAGTCGCGTTGCTTCGTTCATCGCTCACGAACAATTTACAAATGGTAACAGCTTTTATTGGTAATAATAATAATAATTAATAATAATAATAATAATAATAATAATAAAAAATAATATGATGACGACAACGACGACAACGACGACGACGACGACGACGACGACGACGACGACGACGACGACGACGACGACGACGAAGATGATGATGACGATGACGATGATGATAATAATGATAATAATGATAATAACGATAATGATGATGATGATGATGATAATTAATAATAATAATAATAATAATAATAATAATAATAATAATAATAATGATTCTAATAGTATTAATAGCGAGTTCTAATTACAGTAATTACATAATGGTATCAATGGTACAACAATGAAAAGTTTCATAAGGACAAGAGGGAGGAGAAAGAATCGAATGTACATAATATAGTTTTTCTCGTCGAGGAGGGTGAGTTTAGTGCGAACAAATACCGTCGTCAGGTTAGATCGGAGCGACGCGCTTCTCTATTTATATTTATAGATTCGAGTCATTTTATATCCACATTCATATGTATGTACGCGCACGTACGCACGAGTAAACGCTTATACTAAAAAGAGATACGGTCTACGGTGTTATTTACAAGTTTGGTCACAGTTGCGATCCAGAGGTAGGGGTGACGTTTCCTCTTCGCGAAAGAGATATGCAAAGTGTGTGTGTCAGTGTGTGTTCGTCTGTTATTCGCTAAACAAATTTTTTTTTCAAAATCGACGAACGAACAAAGAACGACAACGACAACGTATGCGTTAAAATGCGCCTACGTACTTACGTTTTTAACCCCCACCTCGCATGAGGTATTAAAACAACAGATAATTTATAAGAACAACGTTATTTTACACTTTTCTCTTTCTTTTCTCGTTTTTTTTTTTTTATTTTCTTTTATGTCCATTCGTCTCGCGATGCTCGATACTACCATTTCGAAGGAATGTCGACTCTCATCGGCCGATATCAGATCCGTTCCGATCGTTCGATTCGATACCACGCGAATATCTAGGAAAAAGCGAGAAGAGAAGTAAGATGAGGATCGACGATCGATCGCGCGATAAGGTAATGGCCGATCGAAATAAAATTTATTTAATATTCCCTCGAGACGGAAGCGAAGGATTTGATTTCGATTGTGCAACGTTACGCGGACCTTGCTCTCTAACGATCATCTCTCAACGATTATCTTAACGATCGTCCCATCACGAGCCAACGAATCTTTACGCGGCTCGCGATAACGGCCGTATCTTTTCGATAACATCAGCGGAGCAAATATACGCATCGAAATCAAAAACAACTTTTTGTTCCCTTATCCTCCTTCGGATCCTCCGTCCTTCGATTGCACTCTTCCGGCAATTAGTCGTCTAGCAGTCGTTTCCGAAGTCGATCGTTTTCGCTATCGATATTTACGTACGTCCTCGTACGCTGAGAAATCTCTCGCTAGAACGGCTACGCTTTTCATTGCATTATCGACGGATTTCCGGTTGGCAAAGTATTTTGAGGTGGAATCGCGGCCATAGCCGGCCGATGCGACGTGCCGAGATCGGCGTGCTGAGTCTCGCGGTGCCTCCTCAGGTCGACCTTCCTCTGGAAAGCTCGTCCGCACAGCTCGCATGCGAACGGCTTGAATCCCGTGTGCTTCCTCGAGTGCGTTATCAAATTGCTACTCTGCGAGAACGCCTTGCCACATACCTGACACTTGTGCGGCTTTTCACCTGCGACAAAGTTGAAAAAATGAATATTATCAATGGATATAATCAAATAACATTATCGTCATCAAGTATTACGCATCAGTTTTTTGTTTTATTCGTCTCCCGTTATTATGCTCTTTCTCAACGCAATATCCCCAAGTCTGCAAGTTTTTTTTCTAAGAGAATCTAACTCTTTCCGAGCGAACGAATCTTTCCATCCCCCGAAGCAACCTTCCCCTTTACCCTCCCCCACTCTCTTTATCTACCCGAACAAGCAGAAAGGTTAATTCGAAAGTAGCGATCCTTGGTCCAAAAGCAATAGAAAGCCACGAACACATAGACGGACTTGCCGTGCCGAGACGACCGGAGGATTTTTCGTCGAAGGGCCTGGAGCGGGGAGAAAGGTGGGAAAAGGACGTACGATACGGAGATAGAGGTAGAGAGAGCGAGAGAGAGAGAGGAGAGGTGGTATCAGAGATGCAGGGCACGCCCGGTCAAGATTTCCTCCCAAGCGAGAATCTCAGCCAAGCCGGAGGCAAGGGACGGAGAGGAGAGAAGGGATGGACGGCCGATAGGGCGGGGGTAGAAGCGAGGAAGGCTCACCGCTCGTTTCTCTCCTCCTGGCCGCGAGCTCTGATTGGCGGCCAGGGGCGGCTCCGACCCCTGTGTTTCCATGACTACCACCGGGATAAGCCGAACTAGACGGAGAGAGAGAGAGAGAGGGAGAGAAAGAAGACCGATGGAAAGAAGAAAGAGGGATGAGGAACGCACGTGTGCGCGCGCGCGCGCGCTCCCACCCTCTGACAGAAGAGAGGGAAGCAACAGAGTAGCAACGATTCGAACTATGCTCCGAGTGACCAGCCGAGGGATGTTAATGGACTCTCCTCTATCTTTCCAACGTCCAAAGTACTCGCGGATTCGTTACCCGTCTAGCTTATATTCGACGAGTCAAACTATTTACGTTTCGGTTCTTTAGCGCCTTCCCTCGTACCGATTGTTCCATGAACAATTCGAAATACCGATAGATTTCTATTGTACGATTTCTACGATTTCAAGATTTTGACAGAAATAAATATATCCATTTCGTTGAAGGAACTTCTTCGCGAAATCATCGATAGAGAAACGATGGAAAACGTTTCGTCTAGATTTCTTGACACCAGCATAGCGAGCTCCGAGAAATTCGTCGACTGCGATGGAGTATCCGACGAAATTCCACGAGGCTCGAATGGGGTATAAAACGACAGAAAGTGAAGATGGAAGTTTCGGAAGGAGCGGGGGGAAAAGTTTCCGGAGTAGATTTACGATCTCATAAAAATTGAGAATCGTTCGAGTAACAGCATCGACTGCCTTTTCGTAAATCGACGTGTCGTTTTCGATGGTCGTCGGTGATCATCGAATTTCAATGAGAGATTACTTATAAAGATTCGATAGGTCCAAGAAAAAAATAACAAAGGATTCTGTTGACGTAATTAGAGGAAAACATCCCTTAAACGTGTACGTTTGGAAATCCTTGGGAGAAAACGCGGGTAATTTTATTGAAAGACGTCGGAGACTCGGCGAGGATTCGCAATAGTATCGCGAGCTCTTTCAAATCGTGATTCGAGGGGATTCAGAGTTAATGGCGGCCTGAAATTCCATGCTATGGAATTCACAGCGGAGCACACGGTGCGAGTCTCCTAGAATTCTATGTATTTCGAGTACGAAATGGTGAGGAGAAAGAGGTGAAGGAGAGAGAGGGAGGGAGAGAGAGAGAGGAGCGAAAGAGAGAAGAGATAGAGAGGGAGTACGAAGGAAGTTGCCCTCTGGAATTTACGCGCTCGTAAAAATCAAGAACCGTCGGGGCTCTCTCGCACCGAGGTTGCCCTTTTCGTCTTTATCTTCGCTGGAAAAAGCAAGAACCGTGCGTTACGATCTCTTATATGGATACGTATCTACCTCTCGGTGCTCGCGCTCTCGAATTTACGCGAGAATGCGTTCTACGCGTATAGGTAAGTACGTATCTTGGTTAGTCGTTCGAGCGCAATGCTTTCGAACTCGAATCCTATTCGACGGATCATAATTATTCCTAGCTCCCTTTTAAAAGCGATACGTTCGGTATTTTCGATAGAAGGAATAACAGACGTATAATATTTTCGATTAGAATATTCAATCGCAACGTCGTTGAGGTTGGTTACTCTTATTTCTTCTGAGCGAACCGAAAGGTAACGGAAACTTGGAGCCGTGGTTGAGAGTCACTGCGGTTTAAGACACCATTACACCCCCGTCCTGTCTCTCTCTTTCAGCCGACGCCCCTAAAACTATATTAAACTCCTGGAAATCTTGCGAGGGTCCTTTCCTCCGCTAATTCTCCCTCTCTCCTCTCTGCCTTTTTCTTTTTCCTTTCTCTATTATCGCCTTGTCCTTTTCCATATGTACGTATTGCTTTTCGAATTCACAAAACAAAAGCGTTCTTTTTCTACGCTTACACCCTCCGATAACTCTGCTCGAACGTGGAAAACCAAGATGGCAGTTTGATCGCTTCTCCCAAACGATCCGCAAACTTTCCAAAGATACTATCGTCTAGACGCGTTTTATCCGTAATGGGTTGTGCCTTTTTCCATTTAACCATGAAATTCACGCGGATACCTAATAATACTTGCGCCGTTTAAAATGTCTTTTGAACAAAAAACGAACGTAGATATTTTCAAACGTATCGACGAAATAATCGAAATTTTGGAATTTTATCGGAGCCGCGGAGAAATACGGAGTAAGTCGTGGAAGAGGTAAAAGGAGTAAGGGAAGGAAAATGAGACGGCCGGTTAAGAGCGAATGGGCGGAGTGAGAGGAAACGAGTGGAGAGGAGAGACGAAGGTGAAGCGGACTCTGGCCGAGGCATTGATTTCTTCTCGTCTCCATCGACCACGTCTCGACTCTGCGGGTTGCGTCTCTGGGGGCGGGCCTCTTTTCTTTCCATCTCACTCCAGCTTACTTTTTCCAAACGAAACGCTTGCCCGCGAGGGAGAGAGAGAGAGAGAGAGAGAGCCAGGAGAAAAATAGGAATCGAACGTGCCAACGAGTCTCATATTTTATATCGAGGACAGCATGGATTTCTTCCGTATCCTTCAAAGTTCGTCTAAATATCGTCAGGCGATATTAATCGCAGAGCATCGATGACGATCGTCGAGAACGCATAGCTAATCCACAATATCGGTTAAGAATTTATTTGGACAAAAAAACAAAAAGTTTTCCTCCCTCCCCCTCGCCCGGCCTAAATATCTCTTACCTTTGAAAGAAATGATTGAAATCTTGGACAGGTATAGATATACTCTCTAAAAATTGAAACGGGAAAACTAAACATTGAAAACAGGGAAAACAAGGATCGAAAGTAATTCCAAATAGCCGAACGCAAGCTAAAACGTAGTCCCTGGTGCAATTTGAATTTCTTGTCATCGATCGTCGTGCCGACAAACGCTCGAAAATGCGGGTTAACACTCGGCTATAGCGGTCCGTATATTTCACGGGCGTGTCCGTGCGCGGCTATCGAAATACCGGTGTGTCAGCGAATGTTAGCAGTCTCTCGGGGGGATCGGAGGGCCGGAATCGCGCGGCGAATCGCGCGCCGATTCAACGAGAGCTTTGTATTTACTATTTCACGGCTGCACGGACGCCAGCCGATAGTCACGTTCGCCGTGTTTGCAACGCGCGTTTTACTCGCTTTTCCTCTGATCCTTGTATCGCGAAATGGGCGGATTTTGAGGCAACGGAAAGGGAAAAAAAGGATGGCTATAGTTAAGGGAATACGTTCGTTTACGGCGAAACGACGAAAAAAGAGACGTACGAATAGAGGGAAACGAAAAGAGAAAACGTGCTACATTCGGACGCGTAGACGAACGCACGTTTTTCAATGATATTTTTGCCGAGAGAGGCTGGATTGATGGCAATTATCGTCTCTCGAGAGACGGAAGGAGAGCGTAAGACGGTACCGTCACGATATATTTCCCGTAGAGGGAAGGCCGAAGCGAAGCGAAGGAGGAAACGTGATACCGCGGCTAAGTCTGTTAGCTCCTTAGTGCTTTCGATCTAGCGGAGGGATCCGCGGTAATAATCCTCTCCCGGACGATCACGGCGGACGTATGGCTATTAAATTATTAAGGCGTCGATCAACATTAGGAATCGTGACAAATCCGATCTGTGCCATCGGCGCGAAGGATCCCGCCGCTACGTTTTCTCTACTCGCCGTAATTATCCTCGATCGCCTTACATTTCACATCTTACGATTACCGTCCATTAACGGATGACACGAACGCGTGCTCTTTAGACGTCGTAAGAGTCGACCGATCTCGAACGATCCCAGAAGGATGAATAAATATAAAACGCTCTTTTTCTTCGCTTTCCTAGAACACGATATAAGACTAATATCCTTCATCCATCTTTCTATCGCGTTTACTTTCTCTCTCTCTCTCTCTCTCTTTCACCCTCCCTTTGAAAAGCAAAGTCTCGGAAGGATGAAGAGGCGTTATCGATGATGCCGTAGATGGTGTAACGACGTTTCGCATCTCGAATAGAGCCTCTGATGGTTAATTTCAAGCCTCTGGCCCGAGCTGCTTCGGTCGCTCGAGCGCGAATAGCGGCGAAAGAGGAAGGGATGAAACGAGGACGTGGATACGAGAATACACACGTAGGTAAGTAACAACGTAGATAGATGCGTAGAGGGAGAGAGAGAGAGAGAGAGAGAGATCGGGGCGGGGGGAAAGGAGGATTTACGTGTTCCCGTCGTGTCGATATCCTTGGAAATTTAATCATGCTCCTATACTACTAGGAACACTATGTCGGTGCTAACGCTCGGCGGATCGTCATGATAACGGATCGCACCGAGGTATCCGTGTAACGTTATATCAACGAATTTGCATGTTTGATGCCGCATCGGATGCTCGTACCGGCTTACCATCGTGACATTAAACGTAACGTCCTCAACATCCAGCACGCGATTGTCTTTGTCTAACGCAACGAAGCCAGTAGCGATAAAGCGAGAGAGTTTCTCTTACGCGGTTCGCTCGTCGATACGATCGTTTTACCGATAGTACGGTCGTTGACCGTCCTGCAAATTTTCTTCCTCCACGTGCAAATTTTAACGATACTCCGTGATCGTTTCTAGTTTTACCACGTAAGAAAAACTTGAACGTTCGTCGATTCGTGGGAACGATTGAAGAATCGACGCGATAAGGATGCGCGCTTGGAATTACTCGGTTCGTTCTTTGCACGGTCTTCCACCGGAAGTAGAGGCAAATAATCGACGGTTAACCGCTCGCCCGCTTGTGTCCGTTGAAAATTTAGTTTGCGTGCGTACAGACCGCGAGAAAATGGAACTCTTACGTGTGCGCTCATACCGATATTTCTAAGCACGACTTTACGTTGGCGTCACTAACGAGCCGTAAAGACGAAACGTTCGACTCGGGGGCAAGGCAAAGGAAAGAGAAGGAGGGATGAAACAAGAAGAAGAGGAAGAAGAAAGGGTAGCATCTAGGGCGGTCCCTTCGACCATGTCGCAAAGTTTAAACAGCTTAGAGGGATGTTGCGGCGCTCCCGACGTTAAGGGCGCCAAGTCAGCCGGAAACCTCTAATAGTCCCGTCCTCTCTAACGCACTAAGGAGGGAGGGAGAGAGAGAGGCACAGGTACACCGTGAACGCGCCCACAAAGCTCTCAAACGGTTTGTATCCAAGCGAGTACGCGATAACCGCACCCTCGAGGCAAATTTCGGGGAGACAAGGTACTTACGCGTTAGAGCCTTAGAGTACTCGTCATTCGTTAAAGCCACTACGACTCTTCTTTGGCTCTTGGCCGAACGCTTCTGTTCCATTTCAGAAATCGAACGCGAATACGTTCATTAGACCCGCAAGGAGAATTTTACGAATTTTACGAATTTTACGAATGATTTAGAAATAGCGTGAGAGCGTAATCGTAATTTACACCTACAATGTAGAAATTGTTGACGTGTAGATAGAACGTGTCCTTGGCAGAATAATTTTTTTCAATTAACTCTCTTTTATGACTGTTTTAACGGGTATCGCGTTACGCCGACGAGAACGAAATTGCATTAATTAGTTCTACGTCAACGTGTGACCGCGACGATTCGCGATTACGTTTCTCTGCATCCAATCGAGAACAAAGAAGAAAAAAACGAAAAAAGAAAAAAGAAGGACTGAGCATGTAACGCTAACGCTCCTAACAACGAATGATCGTTTTAACGACAAAAGAAAGATCATTCGCACAAAAATGATCCATTTGTCGGGAAGCTCGTCGGCACGTAGAGGAAACGAAACGAAACGAAACGAAACGAAATCGAAAATGTGCTTGTGAAAAGGAAAAGTACACAACCGACATTCATCTCTTTCCCTTTGCCCCTTGCAACTTTGCTTAGCACCCAGAGAGCGGACAGGTTGTGTTTATTGTAAAAACAAAAGACGGCACGGTCATGTGTCGGGCGATCAGCGCACAGTTTAAGGGTGTGGTGTCTCCCTATTGTCCCGAGATATCGACACGAACGGGCCGAGGTGGGATCAAATCGATAACATTTTCTTATAATCACAAATCGCCAAAGTACGTAGCGTTCGAACATTAGCGATTTCTCGAACTAAATGATTAATTAGAAATCCAATCGATTTCGACGTAATACTTAATTTCAAATGACAAAGGTAGAGAAGAATTCTTTCGTTGTCGAATAACTCTGTCATCCTATTGCATTATCGTAAAAGAAAAAGAAGAAGAAAAAAATCAAATTTAACCGAGCGAGCAGACCTTGGTCGCGATCATCGAGAGCGCCATTCAGGCATCGCCCCAAAGAAAAACGTTTTCCCGATGGAGCCGCAGTGTTTTCGCAAGAGGGTGCTTGACCACTTGTCGGTCTGTCGCCTTCTCGATACCCATCACGCGACGTTATCCAATCGGCGAAGCCCCAGTCGGTCTTCTGTGCGAGCTCGCAGCCACCGTGCACTTGACTCTTCATACGCTGCCGCCTCAACATACCCCCTCCACTACCCCCTTGCTCACGGTACAAGTAGCAATAGTAGTAGTAGTAGTAGCAGCGGCAGCAGCAGCGGCAGCAGCAGCAGCAGCAGCAACGTAGAGCCCACCTAATGACGAAGGTAACGCGAAGCAACGCTTCGGCTTTCCCCTCGATTCGCTACTCCGCTTGCCGACTCGCGCACGAACAATATTTGCAGAGCTCTTATTCCCAACCCCCTAAAGCGGCCGACTCTCTCCCTTTCACCCCCTTCCTCTCTTCACCGAACCATCCAAGCCACCGTTTCCCTTTCTCTCTAGCCTGCCCTCATGTGCACCAGCAACTACCTACCTACCTACCTACCTACCTACCTACCTACCTACCTACCTACCTACCTACCTACCTAATAATGATTTTACGTTACGCCATGCCGGTCCCCGGGGAATCCGACGGTGCCGCACCCTTATTGCACATGGCCCGTGTTCACGACGAAGGGAATGTGGTTGCAGAGGGACGGCAAAAAAGAACGACGAGGAGAAGAGATCGAAAGTGGAAGAGAAAGAAAGGGAGAGACAGCGAGGACTGATTATCATTAGTCTCGAATCCCAGAATACCCCCGATCTGCCTGCCTGCCTGCCTGGCTGCCTCACGCACGTACGCACCCGGACCTCGCGACCTCCGACTGAGTCGTCGAAAAAAAAACTGCTTTTCGAACTCTACACGTCGGAACTAGCCCGATCGAAGAACGCATGAATTGCGGCCGACCGATTAATCTTACGAGTCTAACAAGATGAACGTAAAGATTCCTAAAAATCCTAAAGATTCCTTTAGAAATCGGGAATGACGGTCTTTTCTTTACGTCGTTTTTACGTAACAAGGATCCTTTTATATTTTATGCTGTAGAAACTGAAAGCTGGTCAATAGAAATAACTCGCGTTTGTGAATGGACAAGAGACCCTCGAAATCATGGTCGCTTGAAGAGAAAGAGAGGGAGGGGGAGAGAGAGAGAGAGAGAGAATCCCGTTGATCCTATCGAAAAGTAATTTCGTCGAAATAGAAACGTGATGGAAGAAGAGAAGGGTGGAAACGTCGACAAAAAAAAATAACTGACCGAGCATCGTCATTTCACGAAGCAATTGCGACGCGTTGCTCGTGAACGGCATCGGACGTCGAGTCGCTGAATTTTTCATCCCTCTGAATAATGAATTAAATGTTCCGCTGCGACCCTCACGCTGGATAGTAAGAGCGAGAAAGAAGGGAGGAGAGGGGAGAGAGAGAGACCCGGTCGCTAAATAAACGAAGTGGACACGCGCGCGAGCGCACGAGCCCTTGTCCTTGTGGTCCCATAGGTTGTTAGCGGGCCCGCGCAAGTGACCATCGCTTTGTATCCTCTTTCAGCGAGTCCTTCCGAGGCCGTTTCGCCTGGGTTGAAGAGGGTGAATAAGGAGGTGGTAGCCGAGCGACGGAAGCAACGTGGAGGATAAGAAGAAGGGGGAGGAGTGCGGGGGAGGACAAGGTGATAATTTGATAAGACATTGGGAGGGTTGCCATGGAGACGATACAAAGCCCAGACCCACCAACGGAACCCTCCCGCTTTACCTCCTCTTCTTCGCTGCTTCCTCTTCCCCGTCTTTGCGAGAACCTACTCCTTCAGGACCGTCGCTCCGTCAGCTTCGAGACACCAAAGTGTCAAGTGTCCCAGCGCCACCCCTTCCGCACTTTCGAAGAACCGAAGAGAGAGAAAGAGAGAGAGGGAAGCGCTTTCTCGTTGCTCGCCCTCGCCACACTCTCGGTCTTCGCTATCGGACGAATTCGGTATCGATAAAAAACGTAAACCGTCGAGAGACGAATTATCGAATCGAAGTACACGTCGGACGAAAAATCGAAATCGATCTCGAAGGAGATGCCGCGACATCGTCCATCCGAGAAGAGGATACAAACGACGAATTCGCTCGACGTAAATCGCGCAGCGCAGAAAATTCTTTCTCTGGGATTAGGAAGAACGAACCTGTTCCATTTTTCCCACGGACGATAATCGCCGCGGTAAAATTCTATTCGAAGATCGGGAATTGGGGGCCAGTCGTGGGAGTGAAGAACCTGAGGGGTAAACGGAAGACTGGAGGATCAGGGGAATCACCCCGAAAGACATTACGATTATTACCGAACGAAACTCGCAATGTGGGGCTCGGCAGACCAATCCCCCTTCCTCCTTTTTCCCTTCCCTCTGCCCCCACCCCGTCCATTCATCGAGCAGAAACCAACCGGCCACATGTGCCTGAACTCGAGCGAATCGTCTCGCGCACAATACTGACTTCATCCAGACGGTTGGATGCATTATTTATCGTAGAAAGTCGCTTCGTTAATTAATTCCTCCCAACTCCGTCCAGCAACGGTCCGATAAATTTGTACGAGACTATGCCTCGTCTCGGAGAGACGTTTATACTCGCGAGATTTTGCTCGCTGAGTTTTCGCTCGATTATCGAAAAATTTATCTCGTACGCAAAAATGCTCTCCGAGCAAAAAATCCAAAAAAAGAGAGCGCGTTGGATCACCTACCTGTGTGAATGTATGTGTGCTTCTTCATGTCGCTCTTCTGATGAAAACGTTTTCCGCAGAACTGACACGGGTACGGCCTGGTATCGGAGTGTATTAACAGGTGCGTGCTCAGGGTGCTGGATCGTTTGAACGCTTTTCCGCACTGCTTACACTCAAAGACCTTCTCCGCGGAGTGTACCGCCCTATGCTGCGTCAAACTTATCTCGTGGCCGAAGGTTTTGTTGCAGAGCTCGCAAGCGAACGGCCTCTTCCCGTTGTGAGATCTCCTCGCGTGCACCTGTCGGCGAATTTCGATTTCTAACTCGTATCGATTAAACGCATCAATTAAAACGTCTAATCGCGAAATCTGACAGATAATAGATCTGTTATCTGACGTCGAGCATCGGCGTCGCAACGACGACATCGCAATTTTCATGTCAGACGTTCCGACCGACGATTGCTCCGGCAATTCACCGTATTCACCATAAACGAGAGAAACGACGATCGCGTTTACGTACCTCGAGGCCGTGAGGCGTGCTGAACATCTTGTCGCACTTGACGCAGCTGTAGACGTCTGCGAGCGGATGGGGATGATGTAGCCCGTGAGCCGTGTGAGTCGAGTGTAGAGCCGGGTGTCCAGGATGAACCCCACGTAGGAGCGGGTGCAAGTGAGGCGGCAAAAGATGATGGGGCAACAACTGAGGATGGAGATACGAGAGAGGATGGTGAGGATGAGGCGGTAAAAGTCCGCCCTGAAGATGGAGAGGTGGATAGAGGATGGAGGAGCCCGGTGTTGCCGGATGAGCACCGATCGAGGCTGCCTCTCGATGAGGAGAGGCGTTTTGAAGGTGAGCCGACGGTGGATCGGGCCTGAGGAGTGCCGACACGCTGAACGTGTCGCCCGATCTTTTCGGTGGATGCGAGTGGGAGGTCGCGGAGGCAATCGTACCGGTAGGCGATGGCGTCGAGGAAGAACGATGCGGACTCGATGCTGCGTCGCGATCGTCCTCCTCGCCGACCTCTTCGACATCCACGTCGACCTCTTCCTCTTCGACGTCCACGTCCACCTCGGTGCAGTCCCGACGATCGTGCGCCGGTGATTCCGGGCACGGCGAATGCGATGGCGAGGGACTCGTTGTCGCCGGTGAACCAACCAAACGACCAACACCGAACGACAGCCGTTCTGCGAATACAATCATTTCCCTACATTTCTACTTTCGCACGTTCGTTATTTCGTTTGATTGTCTTTCAATAACGTACTAGTCCAATCTTACGTAAAATCTTACGTCTTGGATATTTGATCGGAAATCGGAGGAAGATGGAAACTGAATACTCTTCCTAGGCTCCGAAAGGAACGAGATTTGACTCGCGTACCGAGTCTTTCTTCCAAGTTCGGTCAAAGGAGCGAGAGGTGGGGATCGTGAGGGTACACGCGAGTCTCTCTAACGAGACATCGCCCTGAGAATCGTCGAGGAGCACCCGAGGAAGGGATAAAAGCTCTTTCACCGATCTCTGACCGATGAAATCTTTCCTTCCGAACGTCCCGCGACCGCGACGAACGCTCCTACGATTAAAGAGTAATTCCTTCCGTCGCGACGTGTCTTCGCTCCGATAAGAGCTCTCGATAGGACGATTCGCAAAGTCGTTCTTCTTTATTTATCGATTAACTCGATTAACTCGAGTGTCAAAAAGATAGAAATCAGTGCGAAGTCGGACAGCTCATTCGTAGGCGACGATAACGTGGTGGAACATATTCGGTCGATACGCCGTCGTAATTGATGCGAATGTGACGAGGTGCGCGTCACGATTATTTGGGGTAGGTATTTCTAATAATCGTCGATGGCCATCCTCTCGAAAGCGCCGTCGTGATTTACGATGGGATCGAACCAACGACGAATCGGAAAATGGTGAATTAATCGAAAGGAAGGTAGTAGGGTCTGAATGGTTAGCTTCGCCGTTGGAGCGTCTTCGGCAACTCCCTCTCCTTTTATTTCGATATCTTTCCTCGTATATGCGATACCGCAATTTCGAAAGATTGATATTGCTATGCATCCAGGAACGTCTATATAACTAAGTACGTATGCACGGGACACCCCGAGTATATTATATTTATAATCCGTGCACGCGACACGCGGTCACGTGCTGGCGCGTATAGCGCAGCCGTGTTCGGATAATCGCATTTAAAGGACTCTACGCCGGCCCCCTGCATCGTCGAAGGGCCGATTATTATCGTGACTCCTGGTGGCTTTGCAATCGAATCAAAATAAGGCAGGAGTGAGTCTCGGTGAGAGCGGCCTAATGTAATGAGAAACGCTCACGCCCGGTACTCTGCGCGTTCGAGAAAAATGAATATGTACAAAAGCGAGAGAGAAAGAGAGAGAGAGAGAGAGAGAGAGAGAGAGGACAAGGGCGAAGAGAAATGACGAAAGAATACTATGCTCGAGAGAGAAAGAGACAGATGTAGATCTAAAGATACCAACAATTTCTATCCCAAGATAAATGTATAGACAGACTTCCGTAGTCGGTAAAAGATCGATGAATATAGATTTTTTCTCGCGGCGCATTAATATCCGCCAAGTGCATTAAAAGCAAGGAAAAGCAAGAATCGATCCCCGATGCGTCGACGGGGCACGATAAAAAATGTTATTGTTTGCGGTACGATATAATTTGGAGAGAAATACGTAAGGACGTATCTATTCGATATCGTAGAATTATAAAGATTGTATTTACTGAATTAAAGAACATATCCGTGGTTTAAAAATTTATCGCTGTCGGATCAAAAAGAAGATGAATCGGAGAAACAAAGTCGTGGATTTAAAAAATCGGAGCGAATCCGTCCGAAGGTACGTGACAAAGGAAGGAGATAAAAAAGAAACGTAAGAAAGATAAAAAGGGAATGGATCTTTGCGAAGAAGAGAAGAAGAAGAAGAAGAGAGTGGAACGAAATAAAAATATGACAAGAAGAAAGAGGAAGTCCGGACAGATGTGACTCGGGACGAGTTAGGAAGAACTGCTTACGCAAATGCCACATCTGGGATATAGTGGAATGCGGTAAAAAGCATACGGTGCAAAGTGCAAAGAGTCATGAAAAAACAGTCGTCATCGTAGCGACCGTCCGGCAGATGGTTTACCTCGCTCCGCCCTTTGGCAGAGCTTGCGTACGAAGGACTGCGCGCGTATATTGCAGCGCGACGAACGTGCTCCTGCATATGGCACGTTGCGTTCAAATGCAAGTTGCACTAGGATGCAATTTGCACTTCTTAGATCGTTAAAACTAATTCGAATTTGGTACAATCGAGAGGGAGGACGATTTGCTTCTTCTCGAGGCGAACATCTATCAGATTTATGATGTAAACTTTTCGAAAGGCACGAGAAGGATCGAGCCAAGGAAGGAACGTAGCGCGACGAGGGAGGGGAGGGGAGTTGGGGTCGAATAACGAGGAAGGAGAACGAGGTGGCGACGGGGACGACGACGGCGATGCCGAAGATGGTTGTGAACGTAGATTAATAAAGGAAGGCCAAGCCGGGGGGACAATTAGATCGAGTTAACGGGCAACTTTAATCTTCTGTCGTCCGTCAGTCGTTTACTGCGTAGCGATCTGCCGCTATTAAACCTCCAACACGCTACAAATCCTCAAACTCCTTCCGTCCTGCTCGTTCGTGGAAAGGAGTACGTACGACGATCAACGACGGCGTCAATAGACCGACCGACAGGGAGATGTGGGTTTTCAAAAAAGGATTTTTCATCTAGCCGTCAGTACCTATTTAAGCTTGATACTTTCCTTACGACCTTTCGACGATCTTCTTCGTTAGAACGAGACAAAATCAAGTAGATACCGACGGTACTCGTGAGATTACTTACTTATGATCGCGCTATCGATTTCTTTGACAATTACTCGTTCAACGAGCTCATAATCGTTGAGAAAAAAAAATTTATAAACGAGAGAGCGTTTCTCTCTCTCTCTCTCTCTCTCTCTCTCTCTCTCCCTCCCTCCTTTCCTCTTTCTTTTCCTACTTGACCGATTCAATCCGATTTCAACGCGTTAAAATAAAACGAACAAAGATGCTACGCGATTGAAGAACGGGGAGAAACGTATCGCGTACGATTCTGATAGGAGTCTCGATTGATCTCGATGAGCCGGAGATAAGAGGAGCCACGTGTACGCATAGGAAGAAGTAGGAAGAGAGAAGTAGGAGAGTATATGCGTTTAACATGACAAGACGTTACTAATTTAGGGTAGGTACGGCCGAGAGAGAAAGAGAGATAGAGAGACCGACGTCGTACGAGTACAAAGGGACCGACGCGTCCGAATCCCTAAGCTGCGCCTCTAATCTGCTCCAATTGGGATGGTAAGAGTTAGAAGAGCCCATGTCCGTCCGCGGTATGACGCGTGCTACCATTTATCCCAATCATCATCCCGACCGGTCGTTATTAACGATTGGCAAATAAAAACTAGCCGCCATGGCGGAGGTGGAAGTCGAACGGAGCCGAGAGATCGCCGAGAGATCGTCGAGAAACGAACCTTTTCGTTCACGCACGCAACCCAGACGTAATGCCAACGTACCTGAGTGACTTTTTGGTAGGGGTGGAAGATTCGTAACCTCGGTTGCGTTTCCAAATGGTGCCCACAGTCTTGGGAACATTAAACGGACGTTGCATCCTCCTAAAAAGTAAAGGAAAGAGACGAATAAGTAATATCGCGCGTTACGTAGCAGGAGGAAAGAATCCGTTAGTTTAATTCGTCGTTTAGTGACAAATACAAGAATTGCCGACGAATACGGTCGACGAATTTCTTCAAAGTTTTTACTTTTTCGTTTCTATATAACAACGAGTCGAAGGAAGAAAATTGTCGAGATCGTTCATGCGTTTCTCGTTGCGCGTTACACCAAAGCTACGAATACGTCTGGTACGTCTGTAACGTCTCAAGTCCTGACAAATTTGGTATTCCCGGTTCGTAGGAAAGATCAACCCCTCGACAAGAGCGTCTTTATTAGAAAGAAGGGAGACCCTCCTCTATTTATCAACCTTGTCTCGACTATTACTCCCTCTCTTTCTTCGAAACTGCATTCCTATCCACGAACATTCACCATCCATCGTCTTGGTTTCTTTGATCGGCATCCTGGCACCTTTACGAATACCAAACTTTACACCGTAAAGGGTGCCTCCACGACTTTGCCCGCATCCCTTAGCTCGATCGCATGGAATTACAATTTTGTTCTCCTTCCTCTCTTTTCTTTTCTTTACTTTTCTTTTCTTTTCTTTTCTCTTCTCTTCTCTTCTCTTCTCTTCTCTTCTTCTCTTTTCTTTTCTTTTCTATTTTATTCCTTTCCTTTTTTTTTGTTTTTTTCTCTTCATCCGTTTCCAACCGATCGCTCTATCTGGCAGCCTCGTATGAACTTGACGTGATATCAAAAAGGTAACGTTCTATTATAGATAGCCATTTTTGAGGGTGAAATCGAGGCATTCGAAAGATCCCGACGGATGACGCTTCGATGGAACACGGCTGACGAATACGAAAGGAATCGGCGCAAAAAAAAAGGAATCCGTAATCCGGGCAATATAGTAACGACCGGGATAATCCGAGATAGCGCGAGGAGATTAGCTGCGCCGCGGCTCTGCCGCAAAGGCTATCTCATTCTCGCAGGATTATCAGAAATAAATCATATTTTCCTATATGGCGAAGGCACCACGCGGCGAGATAAGATGACCGCAGCGTTTCGGTGTACACAACGTCGATACCGAGCGTGTACACACGCTGCAGGTAATGCAGTGTTCGTCGTTAAAAGAGGGAAAGAGAGGGAACGAGCATCGATGATATCGCTCTTCGTTCCGTGCACGACGCTTATCCTGCATACCACGCTATCGTTCCATCGTAAATCTATAAACGTAAATCCATCGTGATTTTCTGTTCGCCGAGATCTACGGTAAAAGTCGAAAGATGTGAGAAGTTCTTCGAAGGATATCGAACAACGACCGTTCTAAAGATGGAATCTTCTTTTGTTGACGCTAGTGTACTTTGCGAGATAGCTCGCTAAAAAGAATTCTCGTTAAATCTCCGATGATATACAGGCGAAAATAATAATAGGCGATTGTATCGATATACTCGTAAGCCAATCGATGAACGAGGCGCAGAGGCCGAAGCTTCGACTCGTAACTCGAAACACAATCGAATATGACAAAAGCCTTCGAGCCTCGTGAGCACGCATTATCTACAGGTTTAGTCCCGGAACTGGTTGATACTCCTTATCTTCCATCCCGATATATCCATGAGATATATTTGACTAACGCGCAGGGATTTCAAATGGTAGAGATCCGATGCAAATCGATGCGAACGAATCGTTGTGCTATCGCAAAGAGATTCGTAAAAAGATTCGATTTGACAAAATCGAAACCGAAATCGTCAGCTTAGCAGAAGATTCCGCGTCTTGATTCGAACGGAAGGCGTCAACCCTCTCCATGATCTGCCCATCACCTGGCAATTACGGCTTAAACCGTTTAGCCCGGCTCTGCGTGGGATGATGATATTATTACGTTAGCCTATTACCCTGATTAGCAGCGGAGTATTAGTATAGGCACGCCGTCTAATCCATCCCTTCACCTGTTGAACGGCCATCGTGCCGACTCGACTCTCTTACGCACCTGCACGCATCAACGCACACGCTTGTACGTTCGCGCGTACGATCAAAGTGCGTGCATGCGTTCGTGTACGAATAACCAATAGCCGTGACGTGGCCAATCGTGGCGATCGACGTTTCGCGAGAACGACGGAAACACGCGCGCGTAATTGCGTCCCGTAAATAATAGCCAGCTAACGGATAGCTCGATGACAATGTTGCGAATATCTCCCGAAGCGTTCGACCACGTTGATATACGCGGACGGTACTTAGAAATTTCCTACCGGCCTCGAATGTTTACCGTCTATTATTCTCCTAACGTCTCGATACGTCGTACCAGTGCATTTTCCAGTGCATATTTTTACAATTAGATCTAGCAAGATCTTACCTTCGGATTCGAGGGAAACCTGTGAATTCTCCTGAAGATTCTCATTGTTATTCGTTTCCGGCGACGACACAGCCTGCTGATGCACGAGCGACGAGGTCGGTTGTTTCGGTTTGACGACCCGGAAGGCCGACGTCTCGGCTACCCCTCTTCGCGAAAAATCCAACGGACCGACCCCAACAGGCGAGTGTTGCTGCTGCACTTCCATCATCCTGATTCACTTTTTCGTCTTTCCCTTCTACTTACGGAAACTTTCTTTTTCTCCTCGCTGCGCCCAACATCCGCGTACTTGACGGCTTCTTTGGTATATCCGACCAAGTAATTTCGAACGGATGAAAAGCGGATAAGTCGTTGTTGATGCACCGTTTCGATGAATGATCTTTACCGCATGATGTCTACTCGATACGAGTCCTCTTCGAAATTTTTCATTTCTTTCCTCAAATACGAGAACAAACACCCGGAACGAGCCTTCCAATCTTTCACCCTCGAAACTCGATCGAATCGAAAGACGATGTCATCGCAATTATTTTCGCGGATGTTACAACGATTATTCCCGAGCGAGCACAAAGTGTAAAATCATTCGTCGAGAAGGATCTTTTGCGTCGTCGATCGTCGATCGCAAGGGTCCTTGATTGTAACAGTAGCCGATGAAGAAGGTGCGAAAGAACAAGAGGAAATAAGGACACACCGGTTTGATGTGTGTGTCGGAGATGCGAGAGACGTTATAGCGGGTGTCTCGACGGCGACTGCCGTTAACGGGATCCGATAGTGCCGAGGGACTCCCATGCGACGACGATGGACGAAAGTCGCGGCGAAGAGTGAGACGGATATATGTAAGTGCGCGCACGCGGTTCAGAGGGGAGAGCGAATGTGGATTCACGCACACGGCTCTACGGCTTATCAGCCTCTCTCTCTCTCTCTCTCTCTCTCTCTCTCTATCTATCTATCTATATTTCTATCTATCTATCTATCTATCTATCTATCTATCTTTCTCTCTCTAGAGAGAGAATGGAGGTGGGAGACGAATGAGTAAAGAAAGAGAAAGGGGAGAGACACAGAGAGAGAGAGAGAGAGAGAGAGAGAAACGTTGGATGCTAGCTGGGATTTTCAAAGTTGGCTCCGCCTCCCTGACACGCCTCCTTCTTCCCTACTCCACCCCCGCACACACACACAAGCACTCGAAGCACTCCCACAAGCAACGTTCGAGTACTTTGAAGCTACTCGCTACGTGCTTATTCTCGCGATTCACCCGGATGAGAGACTCTGTGCGGGGGTGGTACAGTTGGGTGTGTTTCTCGAATGTACGTACGTTCAATCTATCTCTATTCCGTCTCTTTCTCTCTTACTCTCTCGTTGTAGAGTAACGCGTGACCGAGGCTCCTTCTTCACCTTTCTCTCTCCCACCCCCTCCCTCTCTCTCTCTCTCTCTCTCTCTCTCTCTCTCTCACGCTCGCTCTCATCTCTCCGCGCTCACCAGCATTATGTGGAACCACTCGGCCACCCTGATTCCTCTCTTGACTCCACTGATTGATATTTGTGCTCGGCCCTCCCACGCGAGCGAATGAGCAAACGAGAGAGAGAGAGAGTTAGAAAACGCGCGCGCACGTCCGACGTACTACGCGTATGAGATCCACCGTGTATCAGCGATACACGCGCGTTTTACGCGCGATCTCACGCGCGTGTTTTTCGATTGCTAAGACGAGAAAGTTCTACTACCTTTTTGATTTTTCTGGACTACCATCCACCGCCTTTTTCTCATTTGTGACTTCGCCGAACGAACGGTCTTTCAATCTCTATAATGGTTCTTACATTTTCACCACATCTCTTTACTACAGATACTGCGATAAGGAAAAAAAAGGAAGTGAGAGAGAGAGAGAGAGAGAGAGAGAGATCATGTGTTTTCAAGAGGAATTAAATCCGTTCCATTTATCGGCGATAACGAGAGTCGATAGATAAGGTTGAATTTTTGGTGCAACGACATTCGCGAACGATAATACACGAGCAAAGTAACAACAGACTTAACGCGAACGTTTTATTTTCGTCTAATCGACGCATTGACATTTACTTTTTGAAAATGCTTTCATTCGAAAAGCTTTCATTGCGTTTGAATTGAAAGAAGACGTAAAAAAATGACGTCGCAGATATCCTACGGTGTGCTTGCCGCGTTTTGAATCGATCGCTTTGTGTTAATTCGCAGCATATTTTTGGCGTAGGTGATAACGAAACGAGATTATCGATGTCTCGCGGATCGTAAACTTCCCTGGAATGTGTTGATTTTCTTGAAAGGAATGCGCAATTCTTCCTCGACTTCTCGCAACGCGATTAAGGCGTATTAAATTATTCGACAATTACCTACCAGTCGTGCACAATATATTTTCTTTTTATCTCTTCTCTCTCTCTCTCTCTCTCGCTATCCCTACTGTGCCCTCTCTGTTGGTCGACGAGCAGACGTTGTAAAACATCCGCTTGTCAAAGATCGTTGGGAAATGGCCAGAAAAATATTTCCCTTAAATCCATAGACCCGCGTCAATTACTCGCTATTCCGGCTTAATTCGCGACGAAATTGAAACGCACCGTCAACCGAGACCGTAATCTATTCTCTCCGATCTAACCGTTTGTCGTCTTATACGATTACCGTATTAACCCTTTATTACTCGTGATACTTTCGTGGAATAGATTATGAAAAATGTCCCTCGGTCGGACGATATTTCGTCACGTATACGTCGTGCTTTCTTCATCTTTATTCTAGCGCCTTCCTTTCTTCTCTGATAAATTTAAATAGAAAGGAAAAAACAACAGATCAACGTTAATCGTACATCCATCCACGAGCAAATAATATATTAAGTTCATAGAATGATTTCATTGAGGTAATCGCAAATGTTGAATTTGACGCAAAAGCCGATATCTTCTTTCGATAAAGTCGTCCACGAGACACTTGCATTTATCTAATAAAAGAGCATAAGTTTAAGGGGAGGATTATTCGCGGTACGTAGGTATGGTGTATCGCGACGATACACGATTCGAAGAGTAGAGACGAGATGTTGGACGTCAGGCAAAAGCGACAAACCGCATCAATCATTCTCGCTCACTCGCGTCGTCGTTCGTTCCCCGGAGCATCCGGCAGCGGGCCTCAGGGCCGTTCTATCTTCGCTGGAGAAGATTGCTTGGCTCTCTTATCGCA
Organism: Vespula vulgaris; assembly: GCF_905475345.1. Lineage (NCBI taxonomy): Eukaryota > Metazoa > Arthropoda > Insecta > Hymenoptera > Vespidae > Vespula > Vespula vulgaris. The sequence continues at coordinate 50,387 of NC_066595.1, read as the reverse complement.
GAAAATAGGAAAACTCGAGGAGGGACAAGGACGACACTCTCGAGTGGCCCGTTTGCTAGACGAGGATGTACATGCCGACCGAAAGAAGATGAGAAAGGTAGTAGCTGTGCCTGTGGTGGTTCTGCTGATGGCGGTGCTGCAGGAGATGTATAAGGGGTGAAAGCTCGACGATGGAGGGGTAAGAGGATACTTCGAGGAACCTAATGTCCCGTGCGAAATTATAGAAGATGGGGAAACGGTTTCTTTTGCAATTATTTCACGAGAGAGAATCTCTTTTGCGTTCTCTCCAAGAGAAATTCTTCGATGACTAATGTAGAGGAAAATAAAGCCTGTTATGACCGGAGGTTTTTTTACATGGTCAAACAAAATATTAAAATAATCCTTCGAGATTAGATTCGAAGCGTAAAGTTTTCACGGTATGCCGAAATACGGCATACCATATTCCAAGAACGTAAAATCTCCCCAGATTGGCTTATCAGAGGGATGCTGATTTGAGAAAATTATGCGGTTAGTCAGCCACCAACTGCTTTTAGATTTAAGAAAGAACACCGCGACGACGAAAGTTGTAACAAAATAAATAGATGGCTTTAATGGAAATAAATAAAAAACAGAAACATTGTTCATTCGTCGGATCCGGCTTTGTATTTTGTTTCGTCGAAAAAGTCCGATTAAAGGGATATAAAGCGACCTGCCGGATCGCATGCTCGTACCGATCGTGACAAGTACCCTCATTTCGGCTACATATGGAGAAATCAATATTTGCTAGATCTCACGGACATTAGATCGTCGTCTTTTAAGAGTTTCACATGGACTGTGTTTGTACAGAGAACTATGGTATATAACGACGTGATTTACAGGTCTCACGATATCTTAATCCAATGAATACACAATTGCCCGTCTACCAACGATCATAATGATCATTAATAATATCGCTTTACATTATCGTGTTTGCGCTTGGGTTGTTGCTGATATAGAAACGGTTTCGGATCCTTCATTAGCATCCGATACTGGGGTCGGTGATTGAACGCAATTATCGTTAATCTTAAATTGTAATCGATAGATAAACGTAATTATCGTTGTTTTATATTGTACTCGAACGCATAAGTGGAGAAGTGCTCTCTCTCTCTCTCTCTCTCTCTCTCTCTCTCTCTCTCACGCGCACACGCGCAATGTTAAAAAAAAATAATGCCTACAAGCAAATAATTGTCTCCTGTCTTCTTAAAAATGAATTTATAAAGTTTTATTCTCTAGATGTATATGTACTACGTCTCATTTAAAATTGCGAATAATTACGAATATAAGAAAAGTCAGCGAGATCGGTTAAAAAATGAACGTTGTAACGATGATCTTGATTCATCCGTCATGTCTACCTAGATAAACTATAATAGTTGAATGCGCCGCGCCGGTCGAAGCTTCCGTTGGCGCCACGAATTTAATACTTGATTGTCCCGTCAAACAATTACCGTTTCGACGATATACCCTGGTATAGACATTCTCGTGATCGTCGTTCTCGTATCGAGCCAGACGGTACGATCTACGTACGTACAAACGTGAGTCACTCTCGATCAAGGAAAAAACATACCTATTAGCTATTGTCTTTATCAATTGGGGATGTGGGTGATGGTTATCGGAGAAAACGATATCGTGCGACACGTACGACGTAGCGACGATCCTTCACACGTACGCTGAAGCGGAGCGGAGACGCTTGTGCGAAGCTACGGGTTCTAACGCAGTTGGAAGCCTGCGGGTAAACGAACGAATCGTGAGTATGACTTATCTGAGAACTTAATGAAACACAATTAGCCTGACTCGAGGAGATCTAAGAAAATTTCTCGAGTCTCGTGAACTTATCGATCTACAATGGATCGTTAAAATTTCGTCGATGATAACCCGCTCTCTCCTTTTTTCCAAACTTTTCGATCAAGACGTTTCATTCGCGGTTCTTCGATAAGAAATTCGACCGACGATCGATCATCGCAATTTATTAGATTATTTTTCGATTTCATTTCCGACCGTCGCGGGATTTTTATGACGAATGTCGCAATTCGACAATAAGGCGATGGTCTTTGCGGCTAATACCAATAAAAACAAAAACAAACCTAATCGTTGCTTTTTCCTCGAAAAGCATCGAGAGCTTATCTAATCGGTCACAAGATCGTCGAAATGTACGATTTAAATCCCGTGAAGATCGATGGATCTAGATGACGGTGACGTGGATGTACGAGTATCGACTGAAGTTCGAGTCGTTGATCAAGCCGGCAAGTCCGCGGCTGATTTCATCAGACGACAATAGAGTAGCGCTCTCGCTCTCTTATTGGTTTCGGTAGCCGTTATTCCGGTTCGAGCGAGACAAAATCATTGTTTAGTCATAGTCGCATCCTCGTCTCGAAAACGATAAGAAAATCTACGAGGATGGACGTTCGTTGAGACTCTCAAAATGTATTCGCTGTGTAAAACAATCACGCGCAAAAAATCAGCACGCGTGCGATAAGATTTTGTGGAGATGTTAAATAAAGTGGTCCGTCGATCAGCGATCGCAACTCGATCGATGATACGTAACGGTAAGAACAGTAACGTTACTAAGCAGCAGTATCTCCATAGACTCCAAAACGTTTGCCTTGACTCCGAAACGATGGGAGTTGACATATGGTGTCGCGCGCCGGAGAGTTTCCACCGAAAGAGAAACCGAGAAGAGGGTGAGCGGAGAAGAGAGAATTAACGCGGAACAAACGAGCGTGACCAGGGTCGGGGCCCTGAAACACATGCATGCATACATACGTACGTTCTACGTAAACACTCTCGCCTCCCGTATCCCGTCTAGCTTGCGCGTACTCACATGAACGTGGGGCACAGTGGCACGGGCGCGAACGTATGGAGTCTGCCTTTCGTGACGACTTTCGACAGGGAACTTGGACGTGTAATCCCCCATAATATATAGACATATGCACCAACGAGCCCACCCAGTGCTACCCTTCATCCCCGTGGACCGATATTTAGGGCCGATATTCATTAGCACTTTCACGCCGACAGATGAAACTCCGCGCCGTAGGCAGGAAGAGGAAGGAGGAAAGGAAGGACGGCCGGAAAGCTAGAACCAGCCTTCGACGTTGTCGACCTCGATGATGATCCTTCGTCGAAGGGTTGTTGTAGGATACTCCTTTGTCCCTCTAACCCACTTACGTGACATCTATGGACTTTCCTTTTGGTACAGGTTACTTCAGTGCTCGCCCAGATTGAGATATTAAGAGACATTAAAGACTCTGGCCGTGTTTAAAGACTTCTCTAATTCTACGTATTCCTTTCTTTCCTTTCCTTTTCTTATTTCTTATTCCAATAAAAGAGAAAGGAAAAGAAAGAAAAGAAAAAGAGAAACAAAAAATGTTTGCTATTCCTTTCGAAAGGGTAATCGTCTTCTACTTTTTTCCTCTACCTCCTCTAAACTTTGGGATTACGTCAGTGGCCGAGCGAGGCAGACGAGAGAGGCATATCCGGTTGGCTTAGATTGACTTGGCGCCAAGCGCTGCGCGTACGACCGCCAGAATTAAATGATTATTGCGTTATATACGCGCTGGTCGGAACACGAAGGAGGAGAGGAACGTATAAGAGCTGGCGATGGGCATTCGAATGGGTTGAGAAGGAAAGGAGGGAACGAAGGAGAAGAAGGAGAGAGAAGAGAACTTGGTAGGGGGTAAATGCCGTATAGGAAGGCAGAAGTAAAACCCGCATGTGCCGGTCTGCCACCTAAAAGTCCACTTTACTGCGGGACCATGCCCCAAGCAGTGCCCATACAAACCAATTTAACGCAGTCGAATGCCCTCCCTTGACGCAAGAATTGGGGCAAAACGATTAATTTTTATAAGAGCTCGCGTTCTCTCTTTTTTTCTAAGCGTTACTCGGACTAACGGAAACCCGTAGAAACCCGAAAAGTCCTATAACGAGGAAATGAGCGCGATGACTATCGTCCGATAAATAAGAAGTATCATTTGGAAGATATTTAGTCGGAGCGGCGCGGACTAGCGCGGCGTAACACGGCGATTACGCGAGTGTCTAGTATATCCGCTGTGCCTAGCGCGTTTGCCTAACACGAATAATATCATTTTTGTTCACAATAGCAATTCACAATTTCCTCGGGAAGAGTCAAGATGCCCGAGGCACCAACTCCAGCCAACGTTCGTACGTTCGTACGTCCTACATGGAAGCACGTATCACATAGATATACGAGTATGTACACGTACGTATATAGGTACACGCATGGGGTGAAACAGATCAAACGCAGTTTTACCGAGCGACCGCACCTCTCTGCCTCATCTGAATTGATAATACCGACGTCAGCATATCAAAGACTACCCTCTACTTTCACCATTACTCCCATATCGCTGTGTGCGATCCACGTATACGCACATTTTGTGCACGCACACCAACGACAAGAGAACTCGAACGTGGCGTATTCGACGTATTTAAAGAGAAGAGAGAGAGAGAGAGAGACCGCAAAGGGAGACACTTTGTAAGAGTAAGAGAGAGAAGGACAAGTATAGGAATGAGACAGATACACGCTCGGCAGATTCAAATACGTTGCTCTTATTCCTTTCGAGAATACGCAAACTCGTGGGAACCGTGACATCCTGCGAGCGTATATTTCAGTATATCCCCTCGTCGGGGGTAAAAGTTCACCGAGGCTGAACGAACGTCATCGAGAACTTCGCTTTGACTTTGTCGCGGGATCGCGAGTTTTTGCCGGAGGCTCAGGACGATCGGCGAAAAGGTTTCTCGTTATAACACACGTATGACTTACCGTTATTTGCCTTGGGAAAGATTCTCTACGAATGGATGCATTCTCAGGCAAGATAAGTATTATTTCTAACAAAGTCGATATCACTCCTAAAGCCTCGACATCATATTATATACATCGTGTATTATACATGTACAGTTATAACGTAAAATCCATAAAAGAGATAACAGTGTCCATGTATCAAAGTATCCGAGATGCTTGGAGAATCGTCGCTTTATTCGAACTTCTCTTTACTCGCGTCCACAATCAGGCATTACAATCTCTGCCACTTCCCTGGTGGAATGCTTTCGCTAAAATAATGTTATATTATCGGATGGCGTAGCCACCTGAGCCGCTAAAAGCTTCGGTCCCGAAGCGGCTATAACGCTAGCCGGAGAATCGAGATTTACTCCTTCGTGTAAAACCACGAAATAATATCCTCCTCTTTTAGGAAGAATCCTCTTTAGATTTTTGTCCCTTCCAATTTATGAGTTAAATGATTCATAAGATTATTGGAAACGTCGATCGAAAATTTTCCACTTTTTCCCGATTCATAGACGAAGATCGCACTTTCGACGTGGCGAATTTATAAATGATGATCGTTCGATCGATCGATGAATCTGTCAATACTTACATCCACCGTGCTATTTACTCTTGCACCCTATTCTCGTGGACGAGAGAAGAAGAGAGACAAAAAGATAGAGAACATTTTGCCTCGACTCATAGCCAGTTCAATGCACTTGCTAACGAACTACGATTTATATCCATAAACGCATCGCGGGTCTTACATATATAGGGCTATTATTCAACGTCGGTACTCTCCACGTTTTGTTAATTATTTTGCCATTATTATAACAAAGCGTCCTCTTGCGAGATTATGCGCGAACTTATTGAAATTGAATTCGCTCGAGCATGCAACTTTTCAAAGGATCCAGGTAAAGATGTGAATGACAACGAAGAGCAGGAAACGATGATTAGTATCGAAAAGAAATTTTTGTTGATCGGCGTTGATCATGAGAATGGTAGCGACGCATCATCGCGTCAATGAATCCGATTGATCGCAGATCAATGGGTCCTTGCCGCCGGACGATCGACTAATCCTAAGGGTCAAACGACGCCGGTCAAGTCGGACTTCCTTCGTCAGTTGACCCCGGCGCTATTCTCAATCTCGACTCTGACTCATCCTCGTCATTGTCGTCGTCGTCGTCGTCGTCGTCGTCGTCGTCGTCGTCGTCGTCGTCGTCGGCGGCGGCGGCGTCGTCATCTTCGTCGATAATTTAATCCGCCTTTCAAGTTTGCTTATGGTAAATTGCACATGGTAAAAAATTATTCTTCACGACTTTTTTTCATTTCGTATATGTTCTAACAATGCGTAAAATATAAAATCGGTCAAATAATGATAGAAATCAAGTTGTGCGAATGAAATCTCAAAGTAAACAACGAAAGTCTTTCATAAGCATTTCCAATATTCCAACAATGTTCGAAATATCCGTCATAGTCGATATTTATTCGAACGTGTCGGATAAAATTGAAACGATCACGAGGCTGACGGCGTAGCGTACGGTCGAAGGGGTGTGATTCGAGACTAGCCCATGTTTGTCGAGCAATCAAGCCCAATCATTAAGTTCATAGAAGCCCGACGGGATCGAACGTTACCGCGTTACACGTTGTGCGAATAAACTGGGCGTACGCGGCGATGATACACTTGGCCGTATTTCTACGTGTGTATGAAGCTACATACGCATTCTTCTGGCACGAATGTACCTACTCTTACATGGTAGATACGTACATATCTACGTATTTATATTTACGCGGGTGTATACGTGTACGGTTGCAGCGGCGGCTCGTGAACAGGAAGTCCAGCTAATCAGGGGTAGTGAGTGGCAAACAGGGGTGCGGTTATGCCTATCGGGGGTACATAGAGCGTTACACCAGGGATTCCGGGCGAATCGTCGAGCTGAAACGACGAATAAGTCGAACAGGAGGAGAATGAGGTGGAGGAGGAGGAGGAGGTGAAAGAGGAAGAGGAGGAAGAGAGAGAGAGAGAGGAGAGAACAGCTCGTTTATCCATCTAACGCTGCCCTATCCGCACTCTCCTCGTGATCGATAATTCAATTAGCCGTTGGCCTCTGATTAGTTCAGAAGAAAGAGGGTGTTCTAACCGACAGGAAGCGGATATATTTTCAACTCGTGCCTTTGCTCGTGTCCCGCGTTCTCGTCTCTCTCTCTCCCTCCCTCCCTCCCTCTCCCCGCACAAACTCTCTTTCTCTTTCTGTTACCACTTAGCGGAATTCATCCGTGCGTTCTCCCACTTCTTGCACCGCTAGTTCACCCAGATTAATTAAATTTCTTGTTCGTACCGCGGTCCATAATTGCGTAAAATATCAAACTCCGTACGTTTAGGCGGACATTGAAACAATTTTGTCGTTTTCAAACGGCACAACGCGTCGATATAAACCGGAGATATCGGATGAGAGACAATAAATGTATATGGCTTGTTCGGTAAGAAATATTAAATGTAAATATAATTTAGGTATACCTATGCTAAGCAAAACTTGTATTATAAAGAGAACGAAGCCTATGGAACTTGGACTACGATGAATCGGATATTCGGAGCAGAGACCAATAAACACTCCGAATCAGTACTTCCAGAATGCTCAGGTTAGTTGGGATCAGCACTAGTAGCCTCGAAGATGGTTTCGGACAGACAACGTCGGCCGTGTTTAAAGGCCAGAAAGAAAACGATGGTCGAGAATAAGGGGACAATAATCGCTGAGAAAAAATATCTCAGCGTAAGTGGAAAACAATTGTTCCCCAAAAACGAGGAATTCTACCGGATAAATAACGCCGACGTTTTCCAACTGCCACATATTCTGTTGGGTCGGAAAAAAAGGGGCTCGAATATTATTATTCCAAGTACTTTTCCTCCCTACTTTCTTTTCTTTTTTCCCTTTCCCTCTTTAACTTTCGAAGAAAAAAGAAGAGGAAAAAATGGCGCGTTAGAACCGCGGACGATAATAATAAGGTCGGTAATTCGCTGCTTGACGAGCCCTTACACCTTACTCAACCTTACTTTTCCAGCTTACCTTTTTATCGCCATCCGGATGTCTCCCCAGCGTACAAAGGATGTCCAATTAAAAAGCTAGCATCTGGACAAAGGAGGGTTCGAAGGGAGATAATCTAAGAACCTCGAAGATAAAGGGGAAAACTGGCGCACTGATTGACGGGGCAACTTCTTAAATGCAAAGTTGTCATGTCCAGGAGGATTAGCATTTTTCTAAACGTACGTGTCTACGTTCTATAGATATTCCTTATTTTTAACGGATCTCCGTGCGAACGGGGCCGACAACTATCGTATTGAAAATTTCACCCAATTTACACAACGAGAATGTGGATTCTGCGTGCGTACACTGGCGACTGGATCCACCGAGTAATTTACGAATCTGGTTGATTACTCGCGGGAACGCAAAGAAAGAGGAAAATACGTGTGAACCGTTCGGTGTCAACGTAAAAACATTCGCGTTCGGCTAATTTAAACGGAATTACCGGAATAAACGGAACTGCATGCATCCTGTCGCTCCAGATGTTTCCTAAGCGAATCGTGATTCGTTCGCTACTTCGCATAACCCCTCTCACTTACTAATTACTCTGGCCGGCTACCGAGACCGAAGATTGTAATAAAAAATACGATCCATGCGCGAGAACGACATTATTATAATATTGGACGCGTTACGTCCACCAACGTTTTACATATTTTCTTTAATTGCAAGAAAGTAACGTTAGTGGAACGAAAGAAAAATGGAAGATATTTCGATAGAATATTACGATAGAAACAAGAACAGAATTTATCGCATACGATTCCGTTCTTGTTCTCATTCAGGGACGAGCTTTGCACTGATTTGTCTGTTAAAGTAAAAAAGAAAAAAAAAGAAGAAAATGAAGGAGCACTCCTATCGAATTTGTATAATTGAAAAAGTTGTAACTCGCACGCTTATCTTACTCTCGTTAAGAGAAAGAAGAATCAAACTGCCGCATCGATTCTGCTGGTCGAGCACGAGCGAGCTAGTCCTTTCGGTCGGTCCATCCGAAAGCATGTAACGGTTTCCCCGGTGGAATTCGAATTGGAGGCTTTTTGCGTGCTCATAAACCGAGCGAGTAAAGCTGTTGGAACCTCGAGCGAATACGGCGAAAGCCCGGGTAGAACGGCGGATGAGATGGCAAAAGCGCGAAAGCGCAAGAAGCTCGTAGAAGCTGGGTACGCGGAGACCTGGATTCTCTATTAGCTATACGACGAGTAGAAGAGGTGATATCCTCGAGGCTTGAAACAGAGGTAGGTGATGGGTTGGGGAGCTTAATTAAAACGAGAAACGAGGCGCTCGGGGCTCACTTAGGTATCATCGGGCCAGTGCCTCGTATAACTGCGTGTTTCCATAATTCGGTGGAAAACCCGAGCAGACACGAGCCGAGTGGTCAGCGGTGGCCGAACGTAAACCGTCCGCTGGACCTACCACCGATGTACCCCGATACCCATACCACCGATGGTTATTAACTGACCAGGATGAACGAGACACCAGGGACTCGGTTGGTTGAGCGTGGAAACGCGAACATAGAATACGCACCTTTCGCGAATCGTGTTGCCGAAAGGATTGATGGCAGGAGTCTCGGCCATACCATCTACTATCCGAACGAAACACGCTTTCAAACAGAGTGAATACTGCGAGCGAGGTTCTCGCTGTCCAAACAAGTAACCATGCTCGGCTGCCCTTCGAGCTCGATCGAATTATCGACGATGCATGCAAACGTATCGTCGGCTGTTTCCTCTCTTATACGTTATCCGTTAATTGAATGGTAATGAAATTTCCGGGAATTTGTTAATGAAATCTTGTCTTCTCTTTAGCTCGTATATGGGCTGGAAGAAAACTGATATTCGTACGTTTGAGAATGATCGGTAGGAAGACGATATAGTCGTGTCATAATTACGCGGCGAGTTTGCATTATATGAGAAAGAGATAGATGGAGGGAGGGAGGTAGATCGTAGGGAGCCCTTTGTCGTGCTCGCGGATGAAAGAAGAAAAAAAAAACAGATCGAGTTGAGAGAAACCACCCCGAGCAAAGTCAACCGAGGATCTATCGTTCTCGGGGGAGTAACTGGATCGTGCAGGTCGGAGATAGAACGAGTAAAAGAGAAAGACCGAGAGAAAAAGGAGAAAAGATAGATAGATAGATGGATGGAGAGAGTTAGAAAGAGAAAAGAGAAAAGAAGAGGTGGAATTGAATCGAATTGGACCAACGGTGCTGGCGTGTTCGTTGGCAGTTCGTCCAAGGATATTTGTTCCGCATACATACGCGGACCGTGGCCAAAGGTCTTTGGAGACCTTCCTCTTGGTAGTAATGGAAACAAAGGACGAAGAGCATAAAGCGACGGCGGCAGTGCTCGAACGAGGCACGTGGTGCATGCGAGTATCGAGGCCACGTGGAAAGTCATGCTTGTCTCAAGGGACTACGCGCGAACTTGAAGATGGGCGCGACCGCGCGTTCTCCCAGGGGATTCTCGGCTCCACACCCACTCTCCTAGCTAATTGTTTAAAATCTGATCGTATATAATCCACGGCTAATTAGATAGCATTCTGCTTGCTCGACGAAAGCACACACGTTCCTTCTATACGTTCTCGGCAAGGTCGAACGTAACAGGAGGAAAGTCACGTAAAATCCATCGAGTGTATGTGCGAGTGCGTGCGTGCACGCGCACGCTTGTGTGCGACTCGGATGATATTACGTACCTTTTATAGCTATTTTATAATATGATTGATATACTCGAACACACATCCTTTTTTTATATTTCTTGAAAAAAAAAAAAATACATTTTTTGCACCAACATCGAGACTTATCTAGCTACATTTATGGGATAGACAGATCCTAGCGAGACCGAGTATTCGAAGAAAATCATGAGAGTGCCGTTAATTATCGAATCGCGTGCAAATACTTGCGGGGAGTTTTATCTCTGGTCACGTTGCCTTCGGAGGACCATTACCCTTGATTTATTTTCACATTTTTTTTTCATGCATACCTATCTACATAGGTACGCGCTACGCATATAACAGGCGCCGATGAAGCTTCGACGATATCGTAGCATAGGGTGGCACAGAAGCGCGATGAAAATGGGATTGAAAACCACCAGACTAATCTCCTCTCTCTCTCCCTCTCTCCCTCTCTCTCTCTCTCTCTCTCTCTTGCGCGCGCTCGGCTTTGCTCATAATATCCATATCCACGCCCACGAGTTCGCACGCACGCGTGTTTTGCCTCTCTACGAACAAATACCGTGCGATTCTTCTCGACTATCGCCGTACTTTTCTCTACGAATGCATCGGGTTCCACGGCACTACTCGTACACCAACACGCTTACACACGCGTACACATCAGAACGTATATTAAGTGTGGCTACATACTTGAAGATGTGTGTGTAGTCGCGCTCGGAAGCTTCTACCATTTAAATAAATGTTTAATCTCGCCCACCTTCGGGCACTATGAAACTCTTTTTCTCTCTCTCTCTCTCTCTCTCTCTCTCTTTTTCTCAGCTCTTATCTCTCCAGCTCCCTTTGTCATCTTCCTTTCTGCTATCGCTTTTTCTATCTTTATCCACGAACGCTTCACGACAAGTCCAACCGATTCGCTATGAAACGAGATAGAGAAAGAACATTTTTTTGTTAAAGGACGCAAAAGGAAAGATTTTGCGAACGAGCGAGCACGCAAGATAGAAAGAGAGAGATAGGATCAGTGAAAAGAGCAAAGGGAGAAGAAAGAAAACGGGAGAAGAACGAGAGAGGAGATGTAGGAAGATCTCCCGCTTTCGAGGAGGCAAGTAAAAAACCAATCGAGTCTGTGCAGTGGCTGTGCGGCATCCCTCCATACTCCTCTCTTACCCTGCGGACCATCCCAGACCAACCCCCGCAGCCATTTAACCTCTGCATTGCAAATGCCACCCCCTTTTTGCCGCGACCATTGGGTTGTATAAGGGTGCAGGGGGCACTGAGTTGAGCCGAGAATGTTATTTTAACGAAATATCTTTAAACGTTACTGAGAGGAGAGAGAGAGACAGAGAGAGAGAGAGAGGGAGAAGGAGGGAGAAAGATGCAAAATGGTAGGGAAAAATAGAGAGAGAGAAAGAGAGACTCAGTAGAGGAGAGAAAGAAGGAAGCCCTCCAGTCATTCTGGCAAGAGAGGAAAAGAGAGAGAGAGAGAGAGAGAGGTTGATGCTACTGAAAGAGCGAGTAGAAAAGCGAGGCAGAGATGGGAGAAGGGGAAGGTTGGTTCTCGGACGAGCTCGAAGCGAGAGATGAAAGGATACCTAGTTACGGGATGAGGGCACACCAGTTTAAAGGATTACCGGCCTGCCCATTATTCAAATGTATGCTAAACGCGCGGGGCGATGTGCGCGATAGCCTTATCAACCCTCTTACGAGCTATCCGCATCACACCGCATCGTCCGGCGTACGTGTATTTCACGGTGGTACGCCGCAATACCGATATACTGTTAGTTCAAATATAACCGAAAGATGCATAATCAGACGATCTCTCTGTCTCTGTTTCTGTCTCTGTCTGTCTGTCTGTCTCTCTCTCTCTCTCTCTCTCTCTCTCTCTCTCTCTCTCTCTCTCTCTCTCTCTCTCTCTCTCTCTATCTATCTATCTATCTATCTATCTATCTGTAAAAAAGGGTCTGTATTTTATCAATTCAAATACTTTAGATCTTTCTTCTCAATGTTAAGTACTAAATCGTGTATATACATTTTTTGACGCTACTTCAGAGTTAAAAAATTAACAAACAAATCATCGTATGACACGAATTGAAATCCGGCGTAGAAGGAGGTCGGCGTAGATCAGTTACAGCTATGTATATTTTACTTGCGCGTACGCACTTCAACCGAAAAAAAAAGAAAATCGATTGAATGCTGTCGCTGTCACAAACAATAGCGGTTAATTACAAACAAGCTCGAGTAACATCGATGCCGTCTGCAATGTCGAGAGATATTTTTACATTTGTCAAGCGCGATACACGATTATTTTTATATGTATATGCACTTCTCTCGCAATGTTATCTGACAAGCATATTTTCTTATCAGGTACAAAGCCTCTCGATAAATAAAAAAGTTGACGTATATTCACATTTTAACTCCGGTTTAACTTAATTTAGATAATTAAAGTAGTAAACGTCATGGTATGCGATACAAAATAATATGTCACGAAGCTACACATACATAGCATTCAACACGACTTCTAATTCAAGCGACAATTCGTTTCTAATCATAACGACATTTTAAACTTATTAGAATTTATTAAATTTAAACATTATAATATACCAATAATATTGCTATAAAGGATTTTCAAAGTTCGACGAAGGACGCTCGAACGATTTCGCGGAACGTCCAAAGAACGATCCATCTTCTACGAAGGAGCAAAGACGTTAGTACAAACACAAAGTGGAAACCTAAGCGTTATTTACCACGATTCCTCCCGCTATTCCGTGTACTTTCTCAGATAACTGTTACGTATAGTGGTATACATATTTCATTGCTCGAACGAAATCAACGTGGGAAGGAATCTTTACGCGAGCGCTAGTTGGCGAAAAAAAAGGTGAGTAAAGAGCAAGCGAGTAAGGGAGGTAGGAAGAAAAAGATAGGGGAGGGGGAAGAGAGAAAAAAATGAGATCTGTCATTAAGCGGAGAACGATTTAATGAAGATGACCTCATACGCTCCGCGGCGGAGTTTATATGAGCATCTAAGCGGATTCTCACGTCAATCGCTGGCAGCGAGTCAAGTGGCGAGAATTGTCGGCAATTGTTTCCGAAATCCCGCGCAGATGCGCTCGCGCTCACGCTCGCTTCGGTTTTGCTCGCTCGCGAATGGCGGCTGCGGAGACGTCGCGCACCGCACGCATTCGTTCGCGCATGCACGCAAACGACGCACACGAGAACGTTACTGCGGAAAGGGCAGCGCCGATCCTCATGTGTGAATCACTCGGCAAAATTACAGCAATTACGAGAGACCGGTCGCAAGTCAGCACACACTATCCGCGTACGTAGCCACTTCGTCGTTTCCCACGCCCTCTTTCATTCACGCTTCGCGCAAATCTTAAACGGCTATCGAGACCGGACAGCATTCAGCATCCTCCGTTCATTCTTTCTATCTATCCGAGCTCGGTTTGATTCTACTGTACTTTTCTACTAACAAAATTCACAAGAATTTCCAGACAAACTTTTATTTTTTAATTACCTTTCCTTTTTCGAACTGGAATGCCTGTCAAATTTTTCATATATCGAATAATGGTATATGATATTATAAAGAAACGATGATCTCCTAATTTCTTGCTAGAAAATTCAAAAGCTGTTCGTTAGAATTCAATTTGTAGAGCCGTGTCGCAGGTCCATAATCTCGTTAGGGTCACGTGTCGCTCTCAAAAAGATAGAGGAAGAGGGAAAGGGAGGGAGAGAGAAAGAGAGAGAGAGAGAGAAGGATCAAGGAGTGTCTTGATGTATGTGCGAAAAAAATCAATTCGGATCCCTTGGTCCCATAGGAACTGTCATTTGACACCCCCCCTTCCTCTTCCTCCTACTTGGAGAAAGAGAGAGAGAGAGGGTTGATATATTTGCAACCCAACGGTGATCGGTTGATTATGATTCCGCTAATCTTGACCGTGGCCCACGTTGCTTGGACCACCCTGACGTGATTGCCAAGCTCTAAAGCAAATAGATCCGCGCTATACCGCGCACCCTCCGTTTCACGGTGCATTTCACGAGTTATACTTACAATATCTCGATCCCGAATTTCCGAATATATACTCGTTAACTCACAGATTTGTTAAACGAATGAAAATTATCGACATCATCGTGGACTATAATATCACTTTTAACAATCTTTTTTTAAAACTTTTTTTCATAAACCTTTTTCTAAATCGGCCCAATGTTAAGACAACACTTGACTGCAGTTTAACTACAACAGATACTACTCGTTGATGTTAATTTCAATGTATAGATATATAAAATTGTGATTCTCTCCTTTAGATAGTTCGACAAAAAAACGAATAAATTCCTTCGTTAATTTTCAATTTCCTTTTAATTAGAATTGTAGAGATCATAAAAGAAACGAAGAAAAAAAAGAAACCACGATCAAAATGCTAATCACTTCAAGGCGTAAGTCCCTAGAAAAAAAAAAAAAGAGGAAGAAAGAAAGAAATTGGATGTAAGAGACTTAATATCACTTCGCGGCATGGTATTCGCTAAAGAGTATTACGAGGGATTACCCGCCGTAAAGTGACACCCTTGCCCCCGAAGCTACGTCGATGTGCACGCTACGTAGTCTTAACAAAACACCGGGGGCTGGCGCGGCCTTCTGTAAATATTGTTACTACCACCCTACCGGCAAATTTGCCAGCCATATGTCAGACCACCGATGTCCTTTTTGGTGTGCTCGCGCGTACTCGCGAATCTAGTTACGAGGGAGCTCCACTCAAAGATCCTTTGGCCGCTTAATCGAAGAAATCGGACGATCACTTTTAAGATGAAAATTTATTGATTTCTTTTTTTTTATTTTTTTATTTTTTTATTTTTTATTTACACCTATGTATACTTGAAAATATCTCGAGAATAGTTTTTACCACCTATTACTACCTATATAATTTACATGAATAAAAATAAATAAAAAAATATTTGTAAGTTACGAGAACTACTACCTGTTACGTATAAATGAGGTAAGTACCTTCTTTTTTATTTTCAGCCCGTTTACGATATTATTAAATCGAAATCTGTTCAATGGAAATGACTAAACTGAGGTTAAAAGTTGCAAAGCGATGCGTGATCCAAACATAAGTGAAGAAAGCCTTAAACGATGATACTTTAAATCTCTTGAAATATCTGAAGAATAAAATACTTTGCTGAAGACTCGGCACGGTTCAACACTCGGTTGATATTCCTTATGGTAATCTATGAAAGCGGAATATAAAGCAATAAGCGACGGTACGGCGCGGCGGAGGGGTGAATCGTAAATTAGAAAGTGCAAGGCACCGCGTTCGAATTAGCATCGCTTTCAAGTTGCTTTCTAATCTCGGTAAATGGACAAATTGGTATTGAATGACGAGTAACGAACGAACGGGCGGCTCAAGTGGGTTTTGCGGCCGCACGTAGGTCGCTTAGGAAAGCGAAGGAAGGGTGGAGAAAGAGAAGGTGGAGGAGAGACGCGGGCAGGACGATTAGGCGTACTGATACTCGAGTCGCAAGACTTATAGTAGTCGACACGTGGCAGGGATTACGCGCCCCTTACACGACCAATTTCGGACGTCCGGCCAATAATGTTCCACTCAAAGGAGTGAATCTCAATTTGGCCGTTATCTTCTGTCTGTCGCGACGAACTCGCATCCAGATTTATCCAAACAAACAAAAATACGAACAAGTCAGAACGGAAGATACGTTTAAGGGTAAATATAATTTGTAAATGCATGTACATGTAGTCAAGTACTTCATCAGCGAATTGCATAAAACGACCGATTATGCACGCAAATAGAAACGAAGGGGAATGCTTTACAATGGGTCGGCAAATTGTCGACCATTTATGAGGTCTCCGCGATGAAAAGCTTAAATATACCTACATACGTATATCGTAGTATATCGTAGATATATCCGTGGTGCGGTTCACAGTATCGAGAACGAACAAGTGTGAAAATCAGGTGCATCCATAATGCAAAGGGGTACTCCGTAGATATCGCAACCCCCGATACGGTCGTTGCACCGATTTCCTCGAACCCTCTTTCTCGTCATCGAAATCAATTAGTCACGCACCGAAACGGTGTTACATTTAATAACGATTCATCGAAAAACATAAACCATGCGAAACTTTATTGTCGCTCTCTTCCTTTCATTGGTCCGTAGAAAATGTGCGTTTCCACGTATACATCTCTAACGGCATCTCTAAGCAATAATAAAAATAGATATGGGAGATGTACGAATAGGAATATTCTTTTACTATGATTTCCTTCGTTGCAGGAAAATAAAAATCTAATCCTTTTATATAACGTTTATATCACGACGATGAAGGAGGCAAAATCGACAGGAAACCAGGGATTCGAAGCAAAGTACAAAGTCGTCGTCGTCGTCGTCGTCGTCGAATAGAAAAGGGATGGGGTAGGGCTCGCTTTAACTCCGTAAGAATTAAAGCGAACCGTTGGAGGGTAGCTAAGGGTCGTAGCCTCCAGCGATTATACTAATAGTCGGGGCGTAGACAAGCTGATAGAAGAGGGTGGTAGGGATGGGAGGAGGAGGAGGAGAAGGTAGAGGGCACGGTCGGGCTACTAATTGTTTTACATGCCGGCAACTTCGTTCGGAGGTTCAGACGATTCTCTTCTCTGCCTTAAGCCGTTTACTCCAATGAAAAGTCCAGTGAGCTTCAATATTCATGAGACTTAAATTAGAAACTCCGTTCTTCCGGGTGTAGCTGAAAAAAAAAGGAAAGCAACGAAATTTTTTTCCTTTTTGTTTCGCTTTTCTGATTCTAAGAACGTTTGACGAACGTTGAATGACGAAACTGAATGAGATACCGAATGACGCTTGGCATGTAACTTTCGCATACGAGAGATAACGATGATGGTAGGTATACGTACGTACTAAGATCTTGTATGTTCAGGGTCGTCCGTCAGAGTCGTGTCGTTGGAAGATATTTCAAAGGACGATGTTTAACGAGCACGATGGACGTGCCAGCACAAAAAATGCTCGCGACATCGTACGACATACACGAATGGCCAAACCGGAACGACGGCGTACTCTCCGATGCGGAAGAAAACCCGGAGGCGTAAGAGCGAACAATGGGCTCTCTTCTGGCAGGTTGATCCTCGTTGAGTAATGTTGAAATCTGGGGCGTTCCTGGGAAAGGACACCTGATCTCCAGCTCCCTTCCATCATTGCCGCTGGACCCTCTCGAACGAGTAGCTACCGTTTGCATTTCGAATCGAAACAGCAAGAATAATAATGTTCGACGTTCGATTATCGCAATGAGATTCCGTCGATGAGATCGATTATTTACATTGTTTACTACTACGGTACGAGCAAAGTGTGTATTGTAAACGATGCTTCGTTAAGAATACCTACTTGTCGAGCATTACATTCTCTTTACCTATCCGCTGTACTTTCTATTTCATTTATCATTCTTTCGTTCATAATTAGAGCGTAACACAATAAAGATTGACCTAACCATCTCCTACCTGCCGAAATATCTTGCGCGATTATATAGAAACGAACGGAGATCCTTGGCGCGTCTTAAGAAAAATGAGGATCGTTCTGGTCTGGATCATCAATCAACGCGAGAAAGAAGAAATTCCTTTTGTCGAACATAAAGAAGCAAGCATTGCTAGTAAGCATACTTACTTAAGACTACTTAAGAGTCCACGTCTCTCTTTAGTTAATTGAACGGAGAACGAACGAAGGAACAAACGATCGAAAAAACCAAAAACATGAGATACGCTCGTTATTAATTAACGCCCATGGAAGCCCATTCCGTTTGCGTACGCGCGTTTCATACGTTCTAAGGAACACGGTAAGCCGAATGAAATCATCCAACGGATCATAAAATCTATTAACCGTAGCAGCTGGCCGTACCCTGGGATTTTCTTTGTGGTTGAAAACAAACCATACGTAGCGTCATCTAAGAAATAATGAAACTTTATACGCACGCGATACCATCGAAAAACATTTCATATTGTAAATACAAACTCTAGTCTGATCGCGAAGCGATGGCATCTCGATAGGGCGAGATAAACCCTAAAACGGTGTATCTATACTTTGGTATTACTTTCTTACTACTGTCACGAGAACTACATACATACCTAGGAAGCGATCGTCTAAGCCAGGGGAAAATAGCCAAAAATATGATAGTTTCGATAGGTAAGCGTTTCCCATGGAACGGAAAGTCGTTCGGGGATGGGCAATGGGCATGGGCCGTCAGGTAATGGAAGATGTGATAATTTAGTATGCACGGTGGAGTTTATTTGAATTTTATTGGTGGCCTCCGATGTCACGTGATGCCATGGCGCAGGAGTGGTGGCCATGCCACAGGGGGTCCCTCTTTTCGCTTTATCGGATCGGGGGGAGAGACGACGCTCCTCCCGTTTTCCCGTTTCCCCGAGGGGACACTTCCGTCCGACCAATATCGTTCCTCTCGCTCTTTCTCCTTCTCAAGACCTCCGCTCTTCTTCTCCTCCTTCACGATTCTCTCGCTCTCTCTCCTGGGCCACTTCCAATATCTTTCTAAATTCTCCAAGCCAGCCATGAATAAACTATTTCCCGACTTTGAATATCTTAGCGTTTTACGCGGAAATGGGACCACCATCGGAGGGATCGGCTGCAAAAAAGAAGAGAACGAGAAAAAGAGGGAGAGAGAGGGAGAGAGAGAGAGAGAGAGAGAACGAGAGGATGATATCGATTTGATCGACGCTTCTCGTGAACGAGATAACGGCGACCACGGGGATACTCTTCAAACTTTTTGTAAAATGGTATGTACCTATATATACTTCCATGTGTGCAATAAGAGCCCCATATACGGAGAAAGAATTCCTTCGTTCTCTCTCTCTCTCTCTCTCTCTCTCTCTCTGCCCCTGTCCCTCTCCTTCTCTCTTTCTCGTATTTTCTTTCTTTATTATTACTACGAACCGAGCTGAAATGTTTCTCGCTTCGTTCGCTGAGATTCTATGAAGCTATTTGGCCCCTATCAACGAGAAAAGATAACTCGAAACGAGATGAACGTATATATGAATCATAGAAAGATAGACTGTTTGAATGGATGATTCAACTCGGTGAGTTCTACGTAATTCTCGAATGATTCGACGAAATGAATAATCTCTATGAAATAATCGAAGTTCGCGCTTCGTCGTGACATTTTTATTAAATTTAATGGAAAATCTTCCGAAATAATTGTCGTCGATAACGATGACGATTAATTTTTACGACGACGACGACGACGACGACGACGATGAAATCAGACAGTCAACGTAATGAGTAGCGTCTTCTGCCACACAATTCATCGGATGTCGCGAAAGGTGCGAGGAAGGGTGCTGGCGAAGGACCGTCGAGGTTATTAATATTCAAAACGAGGAGTCGGAGCTGGAGCAGGAGCAGGAACCCAAGAGCGCCAGTGCCGAGTGACAAATACCTCACGCCCCGTCTCAACCCCGGAACGGCTCGAGTCTGTAATTAACGCTAATCTCCAGGTCGTTTCTACGACATCGTACCACCCACTTCGTCTTTGCCATCGTGCGTCTTTGTACTTACCAAAGAACTGACGACGGTAGCTTAAATGGACTCTCCGTTAGTCGATCCTTTCCTCGGACGACGGACGTTAACGTTCCTGTCCTGTCGAACTTTCAATTGCGTTTAACGTTCTGCACTCAGCGTTACTCTCCATTTATCATTTAGTAGTATGTGCAAACTCATATTAATTTGTTATTCTTATTCATTATTTTTTTATCTCTGAATTTACTTTCACATGCTTATAGCGAAATGTCGAATTCGGTTCAGATGTAGATTTCTAAACGATAAATAAAAAATCGTTATCTATCATGTTAAGACACGTCCGATTGTTAATTAATTACACTCTTTCTGCCAATTTCTTTGCTCATTCAAGAAAAAAAAATAAAAATAAAAATTATATTTCACACAGGTGAAAGGTTAATCATAATTCGAGGTTTTTGAATATTTTTGCGAATATTACCGTCGTTACTCGTTCGTTCGCACGAGATGTACATTTGAATTCGCAAAATTAATGCCCAAATATGCTTACATTTGATCGGGATTAAAGTTTCTTTGTAAAACGAACTCGACGAGCGTCGAAACGAATTAACTCCGAACGAGCGTGACCAATCGAGACGTAGCTCTTCCACGATTCTAACATATTTCTTTAGTACGAGGGTGTAGAAAAGAAACTCGGGAGATCTCGTACGAAGCTTAAGGAACGAAGATTCTTTCATCCACATCACCGTGGTATAGACAGGGACGGTGGTCGTGCGCCTCGGTTGGCACATGGTGAACTAAAATAGCGAACCAGTCGACCGCGAATATCCTTGATTAAATGCAAAAAAAAGAAGATACATGGAGCGACGATAGCCTTGCTCGCTACCTTGTGGCTGCGCGTGGTTTTTTCGATCGAGTTTGAGCATAGAATTGAATTAGTTGGCTACTCTCTCTCGCTTTTTAGCTCTCAACTCCTTCCTCTATCTCTTCTCCTTTTTCTCTCTCATCTTTTCGCTCGAATTCATATAGCAAGACGCATCGATAGTTTTGAAATCTTGAATGCAGATTGTTTAATCCACGTGTAAATAATTCATTGACAAAATTCATTGACGCAAAATCTTTGCTCATAACAGAATGACAGAAATGCTCTTACAAATAGCTGATAATGTTCTCCTGTTTATGAAAAGGCGGGTGATCGAAAGGGTGGCGAAGGAGGGTGAAAGGAGGATCGAGTATTATGAGAGAAAAGGGGTTGT
The DNA here is from genome assembly GCF_905475345.1 of Vespula vulgaris. NCBI lineage: Eukaryota > Metazoa > Arthropoda > Insecta > Hymenoptera > Vespidae > Vespula > Vespula vulgaris. Next base: position 29,103 of record NC_066595.1, on the reverse strand, counting down.
TGTTCGAGGGGCAAAAGCCTGATAATCGTGGATGACGCCGTTCGAAACAATGCGCTCGACATCGCGCTACTCCTGCACGAGCTTCTCCGAAGCGGGGGTTGATGTCAGAGCGGAGTGATGTATGGTCAGACAGAGCACGGGAAACGCCACGTGCCCCGCCACCTACCATACAAACTCTCCCATAAGTACAATATTAGGGTGCGACTCGCTACATTCGCCAACGCACTACTGCCGTATGCAATTGGATTCCTTTGGATGTCGGCGCTCTCTCTTTCTCTCTTTTTCCCTTGTTCTCTCCCATCGTAAACTCTTGAAAACCGTGCGGAAGCGATCAATGATCGTTGTTGATAGTGGATATGCGCTCCAATTCACATACCGAGGCATACGGATCCGGTATGCCTCTGACACAACGGTCAACGGGAGATTCACCTTTGACATATCGCTCGATACGATTAAATGTACTTCTTACTCGATTAGAATGTCCTTAGTTGGGCAGACAGCAATAATAATCTCTGTAAGTTTAACATTCGGTTTCGCGCACGCGATTTCTATTAGATTCGATAATATAAAAAAGATATGTAGGATCTTTCACTCGTTAAACGAATTGATAGAAGAAGATAGTTATTTTTTTTTTTTTTTCGTTTTCGGAAAATCGACTTTTGAGGAAAAATGAGTATGGTAAGTTTGATCAAAACATTTCTCTTATTAACTTATCATCGTCCGATTTATGTTACAACTTAATTATCCGACGTTGATAATTTATCTGTACCGATAAATAGGATCACCTCGTTATCGACATCAAACAAATCAAATTCCAACGCGTGTTATGCAGTTCAACCGTTTTTTTCGTTTAATTTGGCGCTACTGAAAGTTCAAAAAGTACATTCTCACTTGGTTAGGAAGTATCATTTAATATATCGAAACATGGCGATTGTACGATATCTCTGGACCTTCAATATTTTCCTTTCAACATTAATATTGTGCGGTAACGGAGCTAAATCCTATCACGCCGTGGTAGTAATCCATGGGGTACTTACAGGTAGTGATAGCATGGAGCTTATCAGTAACAGAATAGAAGAAGTAAGTTGTACAAAAAAATAATATAAAAATTATCTAGATGTCGCTATTATACTATGTTGATAATCATGGAAAAATGATGGCTCGATGGATGTGAACGGTTGTTTTTGACATTATCTAATGTTCGAAAACCTTTCGACGCACCTTTTATAATGATACAATAAAATGAAATTTTTTAATTATCTTCCTAGATGCATCCTGGAAGTCAGGTTTATAATACCATTAGGTACGCCGGTTGGGAAAGTTTACAACCTATGTGGCGTCAAGTAGAGGAAATAGGAATGGATGTTATATCTATAGGTGCAGCTTTTCCCGAGGGAATACATTTGATAGGCTATAGTCAGGGAGGTTTACTTGCCAGAGCCATTTTACAGAGATTTCCTGAACATAATGTAAGGAATTTTATTTCCTTAAGTTCGCCTCAAGCGGGACAGTATGGAAGTAAGGCAGATGATATTATTCAAAAAACGTAACAAATGTTAACTGTTGCGACATTAATCGTTCCGATATTTCTTATAGCTCGTTTCCTACATTTGTTTTTTCCAAATTTGGTATGTGAAACGGCTTATGAATTGTTTTATTCAAAAGTTGGACAACTTACAAGCGTAGGGAATTACTGGAATGATCCTCACCATCAGGTTTCATTTTTTTCTTTACTTTTCAACATTTCTGCATACTTTATCTCTAATCAAAATTATTACTATTATTTTAGGAGTTATACTTTAAGTACAGTAAATTTTTACCATACGTGAATAATGAGAAAACCAATAAAACTATCTTCAAATCGGGTCTTGCAAAATTAAATCGTATGATACTCATCGGTGGTCCAGACGATGGTGTCATTACTCCATGGCAAAGCAGTCAATTTGGATATTATGACAAAAATGAAACGGTTTTAGAATTGCGCGATAGATCTATTTATCAGGATGATCTCATTGGTTTGAAAATTCTAGATAAACAGGGAAAATTGGATATCATTACTGTGCCAGGAGTACCTCATTATGGATGGCACAAAAATATATCAATAATAGATGAATTTCTACTGCCATATTTAGATTAAGTAAAATATTGCGAATAAAGTTAAATTAATAGATGACAATTTATATAGTCTATTACATTGGTATAACTATTAAATAAGCTATCAAATGATATATTGATATTTTCCAAAGAATTAATTAAATTTTTTACAAGTCTGCATTTATTAATATCGAAATAAGTCGATCCTGAATTAAAAACGATCTAATAAAATTTTTAAATATCTTTAAGTAAAGGGTGCTTGTCACCGCGACTGATTGTGTTCATGCGTAATGTCTATATCATAAATATACGCCATTTTTAACGTTTTATTACAATATAAATAAAAGCTCGTACTTTTTATACATCACTGTTATATTGTAAAGCGTAATGATCAAAACAGAATATATAAGTTTATGAAATCTTAAACAATTTGTTGAAGCTCGCATGTCGTTGACAATTCTGAACTTCGATTTTCTTTTTCTCTTTTTTTTTCTTTTTTTTTTTTTGTTTTTTTTGGAGGTATATAAAATTTTGATAAGTATGCTTATGTACAAACCTATGAAATAATAAAAGTTTATTATTATTGTTCATCATTGTCTGACAATAATTCAAGTTTATCACCTTTTAACACTTTTCATGTAATCATAACTTTATTCTAGTTTGTATACATTTGTTCGTTTAACTTTTTCCTCTACATCTATATATAAATCTATATATTATTATATGAAAAGTGATAAAAATAGCCTCAATGCCTATAACAAAGAGTATCACATACATTTCGCTGCAAGCCCTTATTCGGCAACTTATTTGAATTTTTTGTTATGTGTAAAGCGGGTAATAAGATCAAGAGCCCAACGAGGTTGATCGTATGGAACCATATGACCTGCATTTCGCACAAGAACTTCTGTTAAATTATCGACAGATTTTGTGTAACCAGCTAACTCGTCTTGAACCCACCATTGTTTCCGATCAACAGTTTTATATTTCTTTGCACCAGGCCATTTCAAATTTTGCAAGTAATTAACAGTGAGCGGATATGCTACAATAATATCAAGTTGGCCATTATAAATAAGTACCCTATAATGTTGTACCAAATCTGACACCAGTATTGCTAAAGACTGCATGATATCTCCTTTTAAATGATCTTCAACATTTTTAGTTTCAAGATTAAAGGAACAATTGCCTACATGTATCGCACGCCTAACGTCGTCTCTCTGTACCCACTCTGACATCCATTGAGATTCGTTAGTATCTTCTGTCCGTAAATAATTAAAGTAATAATTAAAACCAGTTATATTTGTAAAGAGAGATGGAGAATCGTAATCACCAGAGAGTAATGTGTTAAACAACTCAAAAGCATCTACATATTTTTTTTGCTCAATTAAATCATGTGCTTTTTTCTCATATTGATGGAACAAATTTTTTCCATTTAAATCTATTATACCAAGTTGATATAAATAATCGCCATATAAAAGTTGATGTTCGGGATCTGTAAATCCATTTCCTATCGCCAAACCCTTCAAATTTATTTTAGTTTCTGCCTTAATATTATAGTCTTTGATGGCATGAGAAACAGCAGGTACATATTTGCCACCATAAGATTCGCCAGTAACAAAAAAATCATTATTCTGAAGCTCTGGGAAAAGTTTAAAGAACTGTACTAAAACGTTATGAATGTCTCTTCCAACTTGAGTTTCATTACTAGCATAGCCTTTATCATTCTTAGTAAAACTATATCCGGTGCCAACTGGATTATCAATGTAAATTAAGTTATGAGAAATACTCCAGGAATATTTACGCGGTGCAAGAGTTATGTTTGAAGTAACAAAAAATGGTCCATTTTCCATGAAAAGACCAAACAAGGATGTTGCTCCTGGACCACCTTGTAACCACAATACTACTGGTGCATCCTTCGGATTATGCTACGATAAATATAGTGAAAATTAAAAATTAAAATACGATAAAAATAGTGAAAATTAAAAATATTGCTTTTCTTTCCAGTTTTACTACTATCAAATGTTTAACTTACCTGTGCAGGGAAAAACCAGAAGAATAAATTAGAATTGTATTCCTTATTCACTGTAAAGTAGCCAGCGTAGCTGCTAACCGCACCTATCTCCTTGTGTTCAACAATAGCTTCCTTTCGTGCCTCATCGATCTTTCCACTTTCAATAAGTGGTGTTAGAAAAAGAGGCTCACCCACATCTGCATTTTTATCAAGAACAAATTTCTTCAATTTTGGATAAATGTTTGTAAATCCATGGGTGTCTGCTCTTACGAATACAAAAAAGACAAACAGACTGAATAGCTGGGTCATTATTTCGGCTATATACGTCCGCGGTTTACAAATATATGGGTATTCATGGACCAACAACTTTGAAAGTTTTCCGATTCGCTAGCGATCTATCTCCTACTCCGTATTAAATATAAGTACATACTTTGCACACTTAAATATTTCTTAATTTAGAACGCATACTATGCTCCCTCTACGTTTAGTCATTTAAATATAAAATCAAAGGAATGCTCGATATTTTCCATCGATTGTCGATATTTTTGGCGGTGAAATATTTGAATTTTTATGGTGCACCCCATCCTCCCTCATAATCGTGATGGCGTCAATGTGTGATACATTTTTGTAAAAACACGTATAGGCATATTTTTACAACTATTTAATATTTTATTATTGGGACTTGCACTCATCTCTGAAAATATATTTTTCAATGTGAAAATTTAATGATACACAAATTCAACAAATATTGAAATATTTGTTCATGTATATTACATAATTATTATATTATATTGTTAACAGAGGGCGCAAATAATAAAAAATACTGTAACATTTATCACGCGCAGTCGTAAAAGAGAATGGAGTCGTACATGTAATGTCTGCTCAAGCGCGTACATTTTGCTTTTCTGAAATATCAAAGCAGCGATAGTTACGCGTATTGTTACAGCGACGGCTGACATTACGTACATAGAAAATTACTTTGCTTTTTTTTTAACTTTTAACTAAATCTGTTGATACGAATAACCTATATTCGTTCCGCAAGGTGAGTATATAATATACCTATACAACACGAAAAGTTATTTGCGATGATAGAAAATAATGCTTTGCAAAAGTCTCAAAAATTTGTAAAAAAAATAGTAAGTATATATTGATTTTCAAAAGTCATCAACGTTGTAACCAACGCCAGATGACGGTATAGCGGGTATTTATACATTCATAAAGTTGTGCGTTTTATAATTTGACATAGTAAGAAATAAAAATCTTTACCCTTCTTCTGCCTCCCTAAAGATAGTCCGTTAAAGCTAGGTTAGAAAAAGCGATCGGCAATATTTTTAATTGAAAAGGAAAAATACGAATAAAATATCGTTTTTAATTAAATTTACGTGTACGTAGATGGATGACAAAGATCCTACAAGTGTAATAAAAATGATAAAGGACCTTCGATCTGGATCAGAAGCTTATCGCCGGAATAGTGGAGTTTCCGTCCGTCTTTCTGGTACAGCATATAATCCACCAATGTTTAATAATAGCGATGCATGCAGTATTTCTCCGAAACGTCAAAAACTGGACGATACAGCTGCCAGTAATTCCATATCAAATAAAAGCGATAATGATCCTATGCCTGGTAGTCCATGGGAATGGAGAAGATTAAAAGGAGAAGTAATTATAATAAAGAATATCAGTCATATAATTATACATTAAGTAATAATACTTGATTTCAATAAATATACACGTTGTTTGGAATGTATTTCTAGGTAGTTTCTTTAAAAACAAGACTGTCGCATCAAGAAGCGGCAGTTCAGCAACTTCATAAAATACGAAGACAAATGGAAGAAGTATTTGAAAAAGAAAAAAGTCTTTTAGAAATGCAAGTAGAACAAGAAAAGCAGACCATTAAACAACTAGAAGTGCGGTTAGACGTTGCTAGAAGAACCATTCAAGAAGCACGTGAAGCACAAGCTGTGTCGGAGAAAGAACTATTTCAGGTAAAGTCGATTTAAAGTTCAGCATACTTGTTTTCTTCATTATTCTTTTCAATTTAATCACAATATATGTTGTCCTTGTCTTTCTATATTTCTAATGATTAGGTAAAAGTAAATTTAGAACAAAAAACTGTAACGCTATTAAATGAAAATGCAAAACTTTTGGAGGATCTTAGAAATGCGCCTGCACAAGAGAAAACTACTCCACCAAAGGATGACATAGCTCAAGCGGATGCTCAATTGAAGTTACAAGCTGCCGAAGACAGAATAACTCAATTGGAAGAAAAATTAAGGGAATGTAGGGCGTCTCAGAAAGACTACGAGTTACAAAACGTAGAACTTCAAAATTTGAAGATTAAAATGGAGAAGTTAGAGTCGGAAAAGGCACTCTGGGAGGAGGGTAAACAATTAGTTGCAAGAGCAGCAAAAGCGAGTGAACTCGAAAAAGAATTGAATGTAGCTAGGGATACAATAACAGTTTTAAGGGAATCGGTTAGAGGAAAATTACTTCTAGAGGAACAAATGGCTAGCATAACTAAAAGGTATCAACCTTAAATGGTTATTGTATGTAAATTTTATTGAAAATAATATTACATAATTTATATATACATCATACATATATATATACACACGCATGTATGTATATGTATGGGTGTATGTACTTTAATACGTTTTTTCTAATGTACATTACAGGTTAGAGCACACCGAAAAAATTGAGCAGCAAGTTGCGATGCTTGAGACGAAGCGATCAGAGTTATTGCTTCGTCTTTCGGAATACGAATCTATAGGGATTAATGGTGGACCATCTACGTTAAAACGTGAATTAAATCGACTTCAACAAGCAGAAGCAGTTTTAATGGCAGAAGAAGGTCAGCTCAAATCCAAGCTGGATGCAGCACAAAGGGAGTGTCAAAATTTGTCAAAGAATTACGAGCAGGCTAAACAATTGGCCGTAGATGTGACATCATCGAAAGAAAAATTAAATAAGTTAGTTAGCAGATTGCAAAAAAAAATGATGCTTGTCACAAGAGAAAGAGACAGTTATAGACAACAATTGGATTTGTATGAAAAAGAAATGACAGTAGACAGTAGCAATGCGATGCTTGAGAGAGTCCCTGCATTAGAACGCACTATCGAAGGATACAGGTACTCGAAATTATCCTATCAATATGTACAATGGCAGTGTATTAGGAATAACTAAAATAATGATTACTTTTATGATTAATTAGGGATTTGATTGCCAAATTAGAAGCGGATCTGGAATCTGTAGAAGGTAATAATCAAAAGGAGGAATGCAACAAGTTAAGAGAAGAGATCGAAAGGTTAAAAGGAGAAATAGAACACCGAACTTTGAAAGGTGATTTTAACAGTAATGCTAGGGTATTACATTTTACTATGAATCCTGCTGCAATAGCGGAACAGCAAGCCGAGGAGAAGCAAAAGGCCTTATTACGTGAGCTTGAAGAATTGAGAGCTAAAGTCGCTGCAGGCGGTGCAGGAACGATAGCGTCCTCATTACAAATACAAGGTAATTATTGTATTATAAATTATTGCATAAATTATTACTATTAAACGTATACGTATCATTTAATTTCATTATAAACATTGTTATTTAGAAATTGCTGAACTCAAACAAACTCATGACATAAAGATTGCACGTCTGAAAGAAGCCTTTAAAGCGTCTTCTCAAGAGTACAGGCAAGCGTGTTATCAATTATTTGGTTGGAGAGTCGATAGAACTAAAGAAGGACGTTACAAATTGTCCAGTCAATACGCCGAATCGCCGGATGACTTTCTCTTCTTTCACGTTGGCGAGGAAGGAGTTGACTTACTGGAAACTGCCTTCTCCGCGACTCTTGGTACTTTTATCGAGCGTCATTTACAGAGACAACACAGCGTTCCTATGTTTCTTAACGCAGTGCAATCGGAACTCTTTTCACAGCAAACGATGACAAATGTCATGAATTAATTTTATTTATATCGTAATTTTAATTTACTAAATGCATAATTACTTATTGTATAAACTATTCATTTTTATGGAATTGAAGTATATTGCAACACTTTGTGTAATACTTTATAAATGGATTCTCACCATAAATGTGATTTAATACCTTCTTATTCTGTTCTATCCTGGGATTTGTATTCATCATCATCATCATCATAATATATATATATATATATATATATATATATATGTGCACGTATGTATACATAATAGTTCTATATCATACAGAGATCACTTCTCAAATTGTTAGAAAATTTTTATTTCTATAGATGAACTATTCTCAAAAAGAACAACATTTTATGACACAATTCTTTTTGAAGAAATAATTTATATAATTTATATATGTATATAATTTCAAAACAGATATAATAATGAATATATTAAATAATAAAATAATCTATATCTCCATTGAGACACAAGAAATGGACAATACGAAAAAATGAAAAAGATCATCATAGAACATGGTAAATTTTTATTGAATTTAAATGCAGCCTGCACGACGGTCCACTTAGTCTCCTTGTTGCAGTTGAATACTTCATTTTGAATTATTTTATGGTACAGATTGCAATCAAGCTTTGTCGTCTCGTTAATTGCGGATAATTAGAATTTTCTATGGTACAATCTTATTTTATATACCAATCGATTGTCGAAAACGCGATTTTCGTACGTAAATGTTCGCAAGTCATGGGATCGTTACGTTTTAAAAATATCTGCAAAAATAAAATCGACGTTTCTTGTGGATGCTTTCTATTTCAAATTATTCTATTTTTGCGGTATCGGTACTTCTTTCACTTTTTAACGATGTATCAATTAATAATTTGCCATTAATTATACTTCATATATGGTACTTCGTATTATACTCAATTTTCATACACACATACACGCACACACAATCTTTCATACTTCCGTATAAGGTTATCCCATATATAAACACACACAATTAATTTTATGTCCCACTAATTAATCTTAATTTTACGCTTCCAAAAATTGTACGTGCTAAAAAAGAACGATAAACATCAGAGAAGATAATTGTATATAGATATATATACTTAGCAGTTTTACATCATATCAAGCTTATTATTACACAGAAAACTGCCCTAGGATATCGATATGCAGACAATTATTTTACGTTTTAATATTATAGTCTCATATTTTATAGTTATATTTTAATATTATAATTTTTGATGATATATGAAACAGCAGTATATATTTGTCGCCATAAGATTCGTCAATAACAAAAAAATTATTATTCCGAAGCTCTGGGAAAAGTTTAAAGAACCATATTAAAGCGTTATGAATGTCTCTTGCAACTTGAATTTACAATCCAGTATTGAATTATCAATGTAAATTAAGTTATGAGAAATACTTAAGAAATATAATACTTACACGATGCAAGCGTTGTTAGAATGATTCGTTGTCTAGATAAAACACGTCCAGATAGCTGCTTAGAGGAACGAATACTGCGTATTAACGACGCGTTAGTAAGGACAACGAATGGAGGAAAGTCGATCTCTCCCGTCGTCCTTTGATTATTTACAAATACTTTTCCCTACAAGCTTGCCAAATTCTCCGAATTGTACAACGTGTATATATACAATATATACACACGTAGTAATAACAATACATCATTCTCGACTAGTTTTTCTTTCGTTGTTTGCTGGAAACAATAAGCTATTGTCTATATATTAATGTTATCTTTCTCTTTCTATTAAGATTCTATGTATTTAAAAAGAGACAAATTTACGTGTGCGTAAGCAACGAGACTTTGCAATAAGGATCATTTAAATGTTTTAAAATTAACCTTATCCTTTATTTTTATGCATGAATTATCGTCGAGAAAACATCATTTTTTGACACGATTTTTTCAAACAAAACGAAGCGCATATTCGAAAGTTCGGAAGAATCGTATTCTCACTCGAATATTCATCTTTAAAGCGATCTTGTTCGTCAAAATCGTTAAAAAATTATACCTGTATTTATCGTTGGCGTAAACCAACATAAAACAACGAGTAATGGACTGTCAACAAAAACGGAGCTTTGAACGAATCGGATGGTTACTATCTCTCTCTCTTTCTAAAAGCAGAATCTTCAAAATTAATACTTTCCGCATACTAACATCGAAAATAATATACATTTATATGAAAAATAATCATACGCGGGCGCACGAACATTTTCCTTACAAATATATTTTCACGTTTACGAGCTTTATTTCTACAGATATCAAATCGAAATTTGATTTGATGCAGCAAGATATCCGTTTAGATAGTTTTTAATTTCGTACATCATATTTTTAACGTTTCCATATTATTATACAAACAGATCGAAACAACAAACACGTGGGGAAGCCATTGTAAAGATGACGTAACGCGTACGCGGGACGGTCCATAGCTTCCTTCCTGCCGCTTAATCCGCCATTCCGAATTAGTTCGTGGCACGCGTCGCAACCGAGCTTCGTCCTCTCGTTAATTGCAGTTAATTAGAATATCTTATCCAACGTACGCTCTAATTTTGTATATCGATCGAACGTCGAAAACGCTATTTCCACGGGTGAATTTATTAACATCGATCACGCTCAACTACGAAATATATTCTGCTGCGTTCCTTAACCTAACAACCATACAAGCCATCGTTATTTTCGATTATACAATGGAAGAACTACGACGTTCGCATTTTCGTCATCAATTTTACTTATTTACAATGAGAAATGATATTGGACACACGACAACGACGACTGGTAAGCATTAGTTGAAAAACATTGTTATTTATTATCGTTGCAATCTTTACGTGAACGTTTAGTTATACAGGCGTCAAATCGAAATGATTAATTCTCACAGTACGGTATAGCAAGATATCCGTTTAGATAGTTTTTAACTTCGTATATCATATTTTTAACGTTCCGATATTTTCATACAAATAGATCGAAACTTTACAAGCACGTGGGGAAGCCATTGGAAAGATGACGCAATATGTACGTACGACGGTCCACATCTTTCTTGCTGCCGCTTACTCCGCCATTCTGAATTATTTCGTGGCGTTTGTCGCAAGCCAGCTTCGTCCTCTCGTTGACTGCAGGTAATTAGAATATTTTATTTAACGTGCGTCATTATTTTATATAGCGATTGAATGCAGAAAACACGATTTGAGCGGATAAAATTTGTTAACACCGATCGCGCTCAACTGCGAATTGTAAATTATCGTCCTACCTTCCTTAACCTAACATAAACGTGTAAACAATCGTTCTTTGCGGTTATACAATAGAAGAGCTACGACTTTCGGATTTTCGTCATCAATTTTACTTATTTACAATAATAAATGGTGTTCGACATATAACGACGACTGGTAAGCGTTAGTTGAAAAAGATTATTATTTCTCGTCGCAATAGTCGCTACATGAACGTTTAGTTATACAGGCGTCAAATTGAAACGAATAATTTTTACAGTTTGGTGTAACAAGATATCCGTTTAGATAGTTTTTAACTTCGTATATCATATTTTTAACGTTTCGATATTCTCATACAAATAGATCGAAACAACGAACACGCGGGGAAGCCATTGGAAAGATGACGTAACGCGTACGCGCGACGGTCCATAGCTTCCTTCCTGCCGCCTAATCCGCCATTCCAAATCGTTTCGTGGCACGCGTCGCAACAGAGCTTCGTCCGTTCGTTAATTGTAGTTAATTAGAATAGTTTATTCAACGTGTACCATTATTTTACATACCGATCGAACGTCGAAAAAGCGATATCCGCGGGTAAATTCATTAACATCGATCACGCTCGACTACGAAATATAACTTATTCTACCGCGTTCCTTAACCTAACAACCGTACAAGCCATCGTTACTTTTGATTATAGAATGGGAGAGGTACGACGTCTGGATTTTCGTCTTCAATTTTACTTATTTACAATGAGAAATGGTGTTGGACACACGACGACGAGTGGTAAGCATTAGTCGAAAAAGGTTCTTATTTATTATCGCTGTAATCCTTACTCGAACATTTTATCAAATCGTAACGATTAATTTTCATAATTTTATGTAGCAAGATATCCGTTTCGATAGTTTTTAACTTCGTATATCATATTTTTAACGTTTTGATATTTCTATACAAATAGATCGAAACAACAAGCACGTGGGGAAGCCATTGCAAAGCTGACGTAACGCGCATGCGCGACGATACAGCTTCCTTGTTGCCGCTTAATCCGCCATTCTGAATCAGTTCGTGGCACGTGTTCCAACCAAGCTTCGTCCTCTCGTTAATTGCAGGTAATGAAAATATTTTATTTAACGTGCACCATTATTTTATATACCGATCGAATGCCGAAAACGCGATTTTTCCGATAAAATTTGTTAACATCGGTCGCGCCCAACTGCGAATCGTAAATTGTACCGCGTTCCTTAACCTAACATAACCATGTAAGCAATCATTATTTACGATCGTACAACGGAAGAGCTACGACGTTCGCATTTTCCTCATCAATTTTACTTATTTACAATAATAAATGGTGTACGACACAACGACGACTGGTAAGCGTTAATTGAAAAAGATTATTTTTTATCGTCGCAATAGTCTCTACATGAACGTTTAGTTATACAGGCGTCAAATTGAAACGAATAATTTTTACAGTTTGGTGTAACAAGATATCCGTTTAGATAGTTTTTAATTTCGTATATCATATTTTTAACGTTTCGATATTCTCATACAAATAGATCGAAACAACAAACGCGGGGAAGCCATTGGAATGATGACGTAACGCGTACGCGCGACGGTCCATAGCTTCCTTCCTGCCGCTTAATCCGCCATTCTAAATTGTCTCGTGCCAAGCGTTGCACTCGAGCTTCGTCCTCTCGTTAATTAGAATTATTAGTTAATTAGAATATTTTATCTAACGTTCACTCAGATTTTATATAGCGACGAATACCAAAAATGCGATTTCCGCGAGTGAATTTATTAATAACGATCACGCTCAATTGCGAAATATAACTTATTCTACTGCGTTCCTTAACCTAACATAATCATCTAAGCCATCGTTCTTTCGATTATAGAATGGAAGAGGTACGATGTCCGGATTATCAATTTTACTTACGTACAATAAGAAGTGATATTCGAAACAGGACGACGAGTGGTGCGCAGTAGTTAAGAAATATTGCTATTGTCACTAATCTTTTCGGGAAAGTTTAGTTAATTCTATATTTACCTTTTCAGGACATAAATTCTGTGAATTTGTTCGTGAGCGTTAACGATACAGTGTGCCCTGTGTTCCTAGAAAGAAGCAAGATGGATTCGGCTAGAGTTCAACAGAGTAGACGTCTTCCATTTAAGTTTATACATTCATTCTTCGATTAAGCAGTGTTCTTTCAGCGAAACTTCTTTTAGTAATTTGCCGTCAGAGTATATTTTTTGTTCGATTGTACATTTTTTGGGAAGTGCGTTTTATATACGTGGAATAGTTGATAATTCGGAATTCATTCAAATTGATTAACGTTGATGTAACATTATTTCTTTAATTTTACATTAGTGGATTCTACATGGATTCTTTCAACCTTCATCGTCGTCATGTGATTAATAATCGACATCATCAGGATAGGGAGGAGTTGTGCACGGTCGTCACCGCGCAGTTGAATCTTTCTAGACGCAACCCACTTTTTATCGAGCACTTGTTTATGGTCGAGATTTGTCTCGTACCATTTTCTGTGCATTTACGCTGGTTGCTCTGCCTTCGTCCAGCATTATAAAATAACCGAGGACATTCTACTCTCCTCCTTATTTTTTAGACCTGCTTCAGATGTCGTTAATTGATCTCACGTCGAGGACGATCGATGGGAAAATCTATGTACGCGAACGCGCTTAATCTACATTATTTTAACGAGTCGTCGTCCGTCTTGGAATATCACTGCGAAATAAAAATTGTAGACTTTTCGTTGATAGTACATGACAGAACGAATACTGCTTAAATCACGGAGTGGATGTATCATTCGACGGATCGTTTCCTGATTGCTGTAATGCGGTTGACAGTTCTTTAGCCGTAAGATATTTTTGAATTATTCATACTTTTACTGCAGCTATATTTCGTTTTGTATTCTGCAGTTTATTTTATTGTGGGTTTCTCAGAAAACCGATCTCTTAATTTCATTTTTTTTTTCTTTTTTTCAACCATTAATAGTGCACACCTGCACTCTACTTAGATATGATCTTAGAAGAAATTCTACAAGATATTATATAGAAATGATCTAGGAGAAATATGTAATTGCATGCAGGCTTATGTACATTTTCCTTAAAAATATAGTTTTCACGCTTAGGAGCTTTATTTTGAGAGATATTAAAGTGAAACGATTAATTTTCATAGTATGGAGTAGTCGGATATCAATTTAGATAGTTTTTAAATTCGTATATCATATTTTTAATGTTCCGATATTTTCGTACAAATAGATCGAAATGTTACAAGCACGTGGGGAAGCCATTGCAAAGGTGACGTAATGCGCAAGCGCAGCGGTCCACAGCCTCCTTGCTGCCTCAGAATCCACCATTTTGAATAATGATTGGCACGTGTTATGACGAAGCTTTTTTCTTGCAGGTAATTAGAATATTTTATCTAACGTACGCTCTAATTTTATGTACCGATCGAATGTCGAAAACGCGATTTCCACAAGTGAATTTATTAACATCGATCACGTTCAATTGCGAAATATAACTTATTCTACTGCGTTCCTTAACCTAACATAATCATCTAAGCCATCGTTCTGTCGATTATAGGATGGAAGAGGTACGATGTTCGGATTATCAATTTTACTTACGTACGATAAGAAGTGATATTCGATACAGGACGACGAGTGGTGCGCAGTAGTTAAAAAATATTGCTATTGTCACTGTAATCTTTTTGGGAACGTTTAGTTAATTCTATATTTACCTTTTCAGGGCGTAGATTCTGTAAATTTGTTCGTCAGCGTTAACAACACAGTGTGGCCCATGTTCCTAGAAAGAAGCAAGATTGATTTGGCTAGAGTTCAACAGAGTAGACGTCTTCCGTTTAAGTTTATACATTCATTCTTCGATTAAGCAGTGTTCTTTCAGCGAAACTTCTTTTAGTAATTTGCCGTCAGAGTATATTTTTTGTTCGATTGTACATTTTTTGGGAAGTGCGTTTTATATACGTGGAATAGTTGATAATTCGGAATTCATTCAAATTGATTAACGTTGATGTAACATTATTTCTTTAATTTTACATTAGTGGATTCTACATGGATTCTTTCAACCTTCATCGTCGTCATGTGATTAATAATCGACATCATCAGGATAGGGAGGAGTTGTGCACGGTCGTCACCGCGCAGTTGAATCTTTCTAGACGCAACCCACTTTTTATCGAGCACTTGTTTATGGTCGAGATTTGTCTCGTACCATTTTCTGTGCATTTACGCTGGTTGCTCTGCCTTCGTCCAGCATTATAAAATAACCGAGGACATTCTACTCTCCTCCTTATTTTTTAGACCTGCTTCAGATGTCGTTAATTGATCTCACGTCGAGGACGATCGATGGGAAAATCTATGTACGCGAACGCGCTTAATCTACATTATTTTAACGAGTCGTCGTCCGTCTTGGAATATCACTGCGAAATAAAAATTGTAGACTTTTCGTTGATAGTACATGACAGAACGAATACTGCTTAAATCACGGAGTGGATGTATCATTCGACGGATCGTTTCCTGATTGCTGTAATGCGGTTGACAGTTCTTTAGCCGTAAGATATTTTTGAATTATTCATACTTTTACTGCAGCTATATTTCGTTTTGTATTCTGCAGTTTATTTTATTGTGGGTTTCTCAGAAAACCGATCTTCTTGATTTCATTCTTTTTTTTTTCTTTTTTTCTTTTTTTCGACCATTAATAGTGCAGACCTGCGTTCTACTTAGATATGATCTTAGAAGAAATTCTACAAGATATTATATAGAAATGATCTAGGAGAAATATGTAATTGCATGCAGGCTTATGTACATTTTCCTTAAAAATATAGTTTTCACGCTTAGGAGCTTTATTTTGAGAGATATTAAATTGAAAAATTTATATCATATTTTTAATATTCCGATATTTTCGTACAAATGGATCGAAATGTTACAAGCACGTGGGGAAGCCATTGCAAAGGTGACGTAATGCGCAAGCGCGGCGGTCCACAGCCCCCTTACTGCCTCAGAATCCTCGTTGATTGCAGGTAATTAGAATATTTTATTTAACGTACACTCCTATGTTATATACCGCTAGAATATCGAAAACAATTTTCGCTGGTAAATTTATTAACATCGATCACGCTCAATTACGAAATATAACATATTTTACTACGTTCCTTAACGTAACATAACCATCTAAGTCATCGTTACTTTCAATTATAGAATGGAAGAGGTAGGACGTCCAGATTTTCGTCATCAATTTTACTTATTTACAATAATAAATGGTGTTCGACACACAACAACGACTGGTAAGCGTTAGTTGAAAAAAATAGTTATTTATTGTCACTATAATATTTTCGAGAACGTTTACTTAATTCTATATCTACTTTTTCAGGATGTAGACGTGATTTCTTTCGTTATTGTTGACATTACATCGTGGCTAGTTTTCTTAAAAATAAGCAAGATGAATTTAGTTACATTCGAACAGAATTGACATCTTGACAGTACGAACGCTACTTAAATCGTGGAAGGAAGCGTTCCTTGATCTAACAACCAGCTAAGGAATCATTATTTTCGATGATAGAAAGAAAGAAGTATAAAGTTCAAAATTTTCGTCATCAGTTTTACTTATCTATGATAAGCAATGGTATTGGACACAGGACGACAACTGATAAGCAATAGTTGACATATATTATTATTTATTTTCACGTTACCCTTTACGATAACGTTTAGCTAATTCTACATTTATTTTTTCAGGGTATAGGCATTGCGATTTCGTCCGTTATTGTTAACAATGCATCGTGGCCCGTGTTCCTTGAAATAAGCATGGTGAATTTAGTTACAGTCGAACAGAATTGACATCTGTTTACACATTCATTCTTCGATTAAACAGTGTTCTATTAACGATACTTTTACATCGGAGTATATTTTTCTTCCGATTACATTTTTCATTTAATATACATCGAGTAGCTGATAATTCAAAGTTTATTCAAGTTGGATAACGTTATCGTAACTTCATTCCTTTAATCGATGAAAAAATCTATGTAAGCGAACGCGTCTTAAATAACACTATTTCAACGAATCATATGGTCTCTCTTGAAATATCGCTGCGAAATAGAAACGATAGGCTTTTCGTCGATAGTATACGACAGAACGAACACTGCTTAAATCGAAATATATGTGTTAATTGGGTCGTGGATTCCCGGATAGCAGTTCCGAAGTATCACGCTCGTTAGAGCAAGATGGTTCTTTATTCTCTTGTCTGATGAGGAATACTTAACATTTTGATATTTTTATTATAACACTATTTTTATTAACTTTGTTAATTTTTTTTTTTTTCTTTTAGGAAGCCTATGTTGTAATTTCGTTCTACTGTTTGGATACGGATAAAAGAACAATTCAACGCTCTAGTTGGAAATGGTCTTTGTAAAATTGCGACTCACGGTTAGCATTGTTTAATGATATTTTAGTATTTTTTATCGCCATGTACTTTATTATAGGTCTCAATACTGCATTTTTATTATTTTCCTAAAATAGGAAAGCCTCCTTCCTCTAGGATCTATCATGAATATGAAGATGAGAGAGGAAAGAAAAGGAGCCAGGAAGATGCGATGGAAGCAATAACGAAGGATGGAATCTTGAAGAATCTTCCATTGGGTTAAAATCAGCAAGAAAACAACGCTTCCTTCATTTTACCGAACCGAAAGAAGACTCGCCTCTCCTTCGTGCGTATTGCTTCTTTAAATCTGCTTAAGCTCCAACGTTCTACGTAATTCTCGGCGATTTTGCGCACCCCTAAGCGTTTCTGCGTGACACCCTAAGCGATCCTGCGATACCCTGAGCATTTCTGCGATACCCTGAGCGTTTCTGCGACACCCTGAGCGTTTCTGCGACACCCTGAGCGTTTCTGCGACACCCCGAGCGTTTCTGCGACACCCCGAGCGTTTCTGCGACACCCCGAGCGTTTCTGCGACACCCCGAGCGTTTCTGCGACACCCCGAGCGTTTCTGCGACACCCCGAGCGTTTCTGCGACACTACCTTGAGCGTACCTTGGATACCCTAAGCGATCTTGCATGATACCCTGAGCGTTTCTGCGACACCCTCAGCGTACCTGTGCAATCCCTAACGTCGTATTCTGTTCAATTCTCAGCGTTTTGCGTAACCACCAGCATTTCAAACGATTCCCCTGCTTTAGTCTTGCGCATAATTGCGATGTTTTACGAAAAATTACAAGATAGAAACAAATTTGTTAGAATCATTGTTATAATATTGTTGGAGTTTATAGAGCGTTGAAAAAATGAAACTTCAATTGGAAGGTAGTACATCAGTTGATTTTTTCTTTCCGGAATGTTAACATAAAATTGTTTTATACTTCACAAGATATTACGTGCGGTGCAACGTTTAAGCGGTTGTATTATTGTTTAAATCTTATTTTATATCGACCAATCGTATATTATAGATTCTTTAAATAATTGTAAAGTGATAGAAAGCATACATAAACTTGGGTGCGTTAAGAAAACTATTATTTAAGTATAATTTTATATCGAACAAACGTATATTGTAAACCGTTTAAATAATTGTATAGTGATAAGAAGCGTATATAAACAATGGTGCGTTGAGAAAAATATTTAAATATAATTTTAACTCGAGTAAACGTATAGTATAGAATGTTCAAATAATTAGTTAAACTAATAGAAAGTATACATAAATTCTGATGCGTTGAGAGAATTATCGTTTAATTATAATTTTATACCGAACAAACGTATATTGTAAAATTGTTTAAATAATTGTAAAGTGATAGAAAGCATACATAAATTTGATGCGTTAAGAGAATTTTAGACCACCGTTGGGCGTATCGAAAACCGTCGTCCAGTATTTATCCGTAACAACAAACATCTTTTTAGACAATTCTTAGGATATCGCGTGACCCCAGCTTCGCGAATAATTGAAATGCTCATATACTAAAAAAGAAAAAATATTTTTATCATTGTAATAAGAAAGCGTCGAAAAAAAAGGAAGGCAGTATGTAAGCAGATTTCTGTTCTGCGAAACGTTCGATTAAAATTATTTTCTACGTACTACGAGCGGTATAAAGCTTGAGCGGCGGGGTTGTATTCTGTAAATATTAGTTTGATACTACCGAGCGTACATATGTAGCGTACATTGCTTAAATGATTGTAAAACGACAAAAAATAAAAATGATCTAGGTTTAGCGCGGTTCAACGCGGTCCAACGCGTGTACCGGAAATTTTAGGGCATGGTAGAGCGTTTCAACTACCGTGAATCCATTCGTGCGTAATTAAGCGTGTTGCGTAATTCCGAACAGATTGGCGTAACCCTTAGAAATATTGCGTAAACCCCTAACCCTTATTTAGGTAAATTCTCTGGCTCTGCCAGACGCAACGCAGCGATTTCGCCCACTACGTGGTTTGGCGTAAGTATCCATTTGGCAAGGTATGGTTTTTTTTTACACGTAAGTCCTATCGATTTTTCGCAACGTCCGACGTGGACACCCAGAGTTTTGTCTTTTTCAGGTTATCTGCAACCTCGGAGTTATTTATTTACCTACATACTATCGAGATTACTGAAGCGATGGTATTTTTTTTGCATAATGTTAAGGGCATTGCGTCTGGGTTGCGTCTGGGTTGCGTCTTCAGTAGTTTCTTTTTTTTTTTGTATGAAGCCCACCGTATCTATATAATCCTTACAAATTTTGTGTAAACCTTTGCGTGTATTCAGCCGAACTTCTGTGGTCTAACTTCGGTGTAATCCAGACGCGACCCAACGATTTGCAGTAAGTATTTTTCTCACTTAATGCCTTTATGTTCGTTCCGTAATTCTACGCGTGTTGCGTAAATTGCATAGTATCTGCAACCCGCAGCTCATTTTCCTAGGTACCAGCGAAGTTATTTAAACTGCGGCATTTTTTTTTTCATAGTTCGGGATATTTTCGTTTTATCCGAAGAATCCGCGTTTTTATATAGCCTAACGTCTCTGTGTAAACCATGGCGTGTATTTAGCTTCGTTTTAGCGTGTCTACTTAACTCTAACGTTTCCACATTATCACTTAGTTATCGACCATATTTTTTTTTTTTTAACGTGATCTCTATTCGTCCCGTAATTCTTCGCGTATATAGTAATTTGGAGGGTATTTAGAGCCCTAGCTTATTTTCCATGATACTGGATGGGTTACTTACGCGACAGAATATTTGCATAGTCCCAGGGGTACTTCCGATGAATCGTTGCAATGTCCAACTTCTTTACAACGCCAAGCGATTTTGCGAAACCTTTGCACGATTTGAAAGCCCTAGTGTAACGTAGCGTAACGTATTTTTACATAACGATCCCGAGATTTGTCGAAAGTACTTTTTTCTTTTTTCATAATGCTTGTCGGAGGTTTTTCTTTTTGACATTCTTAACAGCTGCGTTATTCGTAGAATACTCTAAGCAGCTTATTTTCGTAGATACTAGCTAGGTTATTGAAACGACAGCATTTTTCTTTTTTCTTTTTTATAATTCGTAGGGCACTCGTTAGATCCGACGAATCTGCGTAAATACTAGGGTTTTACTCGTAGATGACCGTGTACTTTCATGTGTATCTGCAACTATCAGCTTATTAATCGAGGATATTACCGAGGTTATATGATCGACTGCATTTATTTTGCGTAATCTGTGGGGCACTCGCGTTATTTCCGAAGAATCTGCGTAAATACTAGGGTTTTCAGGAAATGCAGCGTTTCTGTGTAATCCTTGTAGATTTGGCGTCGGTAATAGGGCGTATTTAGGTAGCCTCCGAGAATGCGGCGTAATCCGATTGTTTCCGCGTTACCACCCTGTGATTTCGCGTAAGTACTTGCATTTATACGTAATACTTGTGTAAATTCCTGTCGGTTTTCGATAACTCGTGGATGACCGTGTAGTTCCCGTGTATTTACAACTGTCGGCTTGTTAATCGAAGATATTACCGAGGTTATATGATCGACTGCATTTTTTTTTTGCATAATCTGTGGGGCACTCGCGTTATTTCCGAAGAATCTGCGTAAATACTAGGGTTTTCAGGAAATGCAGCGTTTCTGTGTAATCCTTGTAGATTTGGCGTCGGTAATAGGGCGTATTTAGGTAGCCTCCGAGAATGCGGCGTAATCCGATTGTTTCCGCGTTACCACCCTGTGATTTCGCGTAAGTACTTGCATTTATACGTAATACTTGTGTAAATTCCTGTCGGTTTTCGATAACTCGTGGATGACCGTGTAGTTCCCGTGTATTTACAACTGTCGGCTTATTAATCGAAGATATTACCGAGGTTATATGATCGACTGCATTTTTTTTGCATAATCTGTGGGGCACTCGCGTTATTTCCGAAGAATCTGCGTAAATACTAGGGTTTTCAGGAAATGCAGCGTTTCTGTGTAATCCTTGTAGATTTGGCGTCGGTAATAGGGCGTATTTAGGTAGCCTCGGAGAATGCGGCGTAATCCGATTGTTTCCGCATTACCACCCTGTGATTTCGCGTAAGTACTTGCCTTTGTACGTAATACTTGTGTAAATTCCTGTCGGTTTTCGATAACTCGTAGATGACCGTGTAGTTCCCGTGTATTTACAACTGTCGGCTTATTAATCGAAGATATTACCGATGTTATATGATCGACTGCATTTTTTTTTTTTTGCATAATCTGAGGGGCACTCGCGTTATTTCCGACGAATCTGCGTAAATACTAGGGTTTTCAGGAAATGCAGCGTTTCTGTGTAATCCTTGTAGATTTGGCGTCGGTAATAGGGCGTATTTAGGTGGCCTCCGAGAATGCGGCGTAATCTGATTCTTTCCGCATTACCACCCTGTGATTTCGCGTAAGTACTTGCCTTTGTACGTAATACTTGTGTAAATTCCTGTCGGTTTTCGATAACTCGTAGATGACCGTGTAGTTCCCGTGTATTTACAACTGTCGGCTTATTAATCGAAGATATTACCGAGGTTATTTTATCGACTGCATTTTTTTTTTGCATAATCCGCGGGGCACTCGTTATATCCGACGAATTTGCGTAACTACTAGCATTTTCATAAAGTCCGGCATTTCTGCGTAACCTACAGATTTTACAAAAATCTAAGTACGCAATCTACAGCGTGGGACATAACCCCACTGTCTTCGCTTTACCATCCGGTGATTAGAAGTATTTGTCCGTTTTCTTTTTAGGTAATCCCTCGGTTTTTCAATAATTCCTAACGTACCGACGTAGTTCCTAGGTTTATCAGCAATACCCAGGTTATTTTCTTAGATACTAGCGAGGTTACTTAAACGACATTTTTGGCCTCCGAGCTTTCTCCGTAATCTCATTTTTTTCCGCATAACCATCTCGTGATTTCGCTCAAGTATATTGTTTTTCCGTAATGGATGTCGATTTTTCCTAACTCCTAGATGATCGTGTAATTTCCAGGATATCTGTAACGATCAGCTTATTAATTCTAGATATTAACGAGGTTATTTAGTCGATAGCATTTTTGAATAGTCCCTGAGGCGGTTGCATTATTTACGTAGACTATACGAACTACCAGCATCTTTATAAAGCTCATCGTTTCTGGGTAACCCTTACAGATTTTGGCTTATCCGACTGGCGATTTGAAGTAAGTATTTGTGCTTTATTTTTTATTCTTATGTAATATCTGTCTTCAATAATTACTAATATACCGACGTAATTTCTAGGTTATCCGTAGTACCCATCTTATTTCCCTAGATTCTAGAGAGGTTACTTAAACGACAACATCGTTGCATAATCCCAGGGGCATATTCGTTATTTCCTACGAATCAAGTAACGACCAGCGTCTTCATAAAATGCAGCATTTCTGTATATCCTCATAGATTTGTCGTCAATCCTAGAACGTATTTAGGTGTCCTCCGAGCGTCAGGCGTAACGTCATAGTGTCCGCATAAGCGAATAAATTTGTTTTTACCTAATGCTTGTCAAAATGCTTGTCGATTTTGCATAATTCCTAAATGTCCGTGTAATTTCCACGGTATCTTCATCCACCAACTTACTAATCCTAGATATTAACGTAGTTATTTAATAAACAGCAATTAGCATAGTCCGTGGGGCGTTTGCGTTATTATCGAAAAATCGGCGTAACCACCAGCATTTCCATAAAGCTCGTTTC
Source organism: Vespula vulgaris (assembly GCF_905475345.1). Lineage (NCBI taxonomy): Eukaryota > Metazoa > Arthropoda > Insecta > Hymenoptera > Vespidae > Vespula > Vespula vulgaris. The sequence goes on along the minus strand of NC_066595.1, from coordinate 5,710 downwards.
TATGTAAGCCTTACAAATTTTGCAAAAATTCTAGTACGTATTATGGTGGTTTAGAGTGGTTCGACGTAATTCCACAGTAATCGCATAAAAACCATCCAGTGATATGAAGTAATTATTTTTCTTATGTTCCTCTCTCTTAGGTAATCGATTGGTTTTTCCTGTTTATCTGTAATGCCCAGCTTATTTTTCTAAATATTACGTAGAATCGATAAATGACAACATATTTGCATAATCCCAGGGGCACCGCCATATGGGTGTGAACGTAAGTGTGTACGTACGAATGAGAGCGTAGAGTGCCTCTACCGGCCATTTTCTAAAACAGGTAGCAGGCCTCCGTAATATCCGTGTAATCACTCTCAGACTGATTTTAGTGTCTAATATTTGTTTCATTTTATTGTATACTATTTGCCTGATTTTATTGTATAATATTTGTCTCATTTTAATATATACTATTTGTTTAATTTTATTGCATGATATTTGTGTGATTTTATTATATAATATTAAACAGAGGAGAAACTATAAGTAGACATCAGAATTTGAATGTTTGTGATTGATCATTTATACGACGCCTTTGAATAATCGTCTAAAAAGAAAACGGTTACATCAAGCTTGCGTCTTTATTGAATAAGAGACACGACTGAGCTTCGATGACATTCCGCCTGAAGTACGTCTGATTTGCGTTCAGTATTCTATCAGACTTCCTTTTGTTTCATGTTAAATTATGCGGCATAAGCTGTGGAAAGATTGTAAAAGAGACGTCTAAGAACTGTATGAGAGTTGTGCAAAAGTTGTGTGAGATGTCCAAAATGTGTGTAAAAGTTGTGTGAGACTTACATAAAAGGTGCGTACAACTTGTGAGAAAATTCTATAAAAGTTGTAGAAAAAGTATTATCTGAAGGTTGTGTCTGAGGTTGTGTCTGAGGTTGTGTCTGAAGGTTGTGTTTGAAGGTTGGGTCTGAGGTTGTGTCTGCAGGTTGTGTCTGAAGGTAGTGTCTGAAGGTTGGGTCTGAGGTTGCGTCTGAAGGTTGTGTCCGAAGGTTGCGTCCGAAGGTTGGGTCTGAGGTTGTGTCTGCAGGTTGTGTCTGAAGGTAGTGTCTGAAGGTTGGGTCTGAGGTTGCGTCTGAAGGTTGTGTCCGAAGGTTGCGTCCGAAGGTTGTGTCTGAGGTTGCGTCTGAAGGTTGTGTCTGCAGGTTGTGTCTGAAGGTTGTGTCCGAGGTTGCGTCTGAAGGTTGTGTCTGCAGGTTGTGTCTGAAGGTTGAGTCCGAGGTTGTGTCTGAAGGTTGTGTCCGAGGTTGTGTCTAAAGGTTGTGTCCGGGGTTGTGTCTGAAGGTTGTGTCTGAAAGTTGTGTCCGAGGTTGCGTCTGGGTTGCGTCTGGGTTGCGTCTGGGTTGCGTCTGGGTTGCGTCTGGGTTGCGTCTGGGTTGCGTCTGGGTTGCGTCTGGGTTGCGTCTGGGTTGCGTCTGGGTTGCGTCTGGGTTGCGTCTGGGTTGCGTCTGGGTTGCGTCTGGGTTGCGTCTGGGTTGCGTCTGGGTTGCGTCTGGGTTGCGTCTGGGTTGCGTCTGGGTTGCGTCTGGGTTGCGTCTGGGTTGCGTCTGGGTTGCGTCTGGGTTGCGTCTGGGTTGCGTCTGGGTTGCGTCTGGGTTGCGTCTGGGTTGCGTCTGGGTTGCGTCTGGGTTGCGTCTGGGTTGCGTCTGGGTTGCGTCTGGGTTGCGTCTGGGTTGCGTCTGGGTTGCGTCTGGGTTGCGTCTGGGTTGCGTCTGGGTTGCGTCTGGGTTGCGTCTGGGTTGCGTCTGGGTTGCGTCTGGGTTGCGTCTGGGTTGCGTCTGGGTTGCGTCTGGGTTGCGTCTGGGTTGCGTCTGGGTTGCGTCTGGGTTGCGTCTGGGTTGCGTCTGGGTTGCGTCTGGGTTGCGTCTGGGTTGCGTCTGGGTTGCGTCTGGGTTGCGTCTGGGTTGCGTCTGGGTTGCGTCTGGGTTGCGTCTGGGTTGCGTCTGGGTTGCGTCTGGGTTGCGTCTGGGTTGCGTCTGGGTTGCGTCTGGGTTGCGTCTGGGTTGCGTCTGGGTTGCGTCTGGGTTGCGTCTGGGTTGCGTCTGGGTTGCGTCTGGGTTGCGTCTGGGTTGCGTCTGGGTTGCGTCTGGGTTGCGTCTGGGTTGCGTCTGGGTTGCGTCTGGGTTGCGTCTGGGTTGCGTCTGGGTTGCGTCTGGGTTGCGTCTGGGTTGCGTCTGGGTTGCGTCTGGGTTGCGTCTGGGTTGCGTCTGGGTTGCGTCTGGGTTGCGTCTGGGTTGCGTCTGGGTTGCGTCTGGGTTGCGTCTGGGTTGCGTCTGGGTTGCGTCTGGGTTGCGTCTGGGTTGCGTCTGGGTTGCGTCTGGGTTGCGTCTGGGTTGCGTCTGGGTTGCGTCTGGGTTGCGTCTGGGTTGCGTCTGGGTTGCGTCTGGGTTGCGTCTGGGTTGCGTCTGGGTTGCGTCTGGGTTGCGTCTGGGTTGCGTCTGGGTTGCGTCTGGGTTGCGTCTGGGTTGCGTCTGGGTTGCGTCTGGGTTGCGTCTGGGTTGCGTCTGGGTTGCGTCTGGGTTGCGTCTGGGTTGCGTCTGGGTTGCGTCTGGGTTGCGTCTGGGTTGCGTCTGGGTTGCGTCTGGGTTGCGTCTGGGTTGCGTCTGGGTTGCGTCTGGGTTGCGTCTGGGTTGCGTCTGGGTTGCGTCTGGGTTGCGTCTGGGTTGCGTCTGGGTTGCGTCTGGGTTGCGTCTGGGTTGCGTCTGGGTTGCGTCTGGGTTGCGTCTGGGTTGCGTCTGGGTTGCGTCTGGGTTGCGTCTGGGTTGCGTCTGGGTTGCGTCTGGGTTGCGTCTGGGTTGCGTCTGGGTTGCGTCTGGGTTGCGTCTGGGTTGCGTCTGGGTTGCGTCTGGGTTGCGTCTGGGTTGCGTCTGGGTTGCGTCTGGGTTGCGTCTGGGTTGCGTCTGGGTTGCGTCTGGGTTGCGTCTGGGTTGCGTCTGGGTTGCGTCTGGGTTGCGTCTGGGTTGCGTCTGGGTTGCGTCTGGGTTGCGTCTGGGTTGCGTCTGGGTTGCGTCTGGGTTGCGTCTGGGTTGCGTCTGGGTTGCGTCTGGGTTGCGTCTGGGTTGCGTCTGGGTTGCGTCTGGGTTGCGTCTGGGTTGCGTCTGGGTTGCGTCTGGGTTGCGTCTGGGTTGCGTCTGGGTTGCGTCTGGGTTGCGTCTGGGTTGCGTCTGGGTTGCGTCTGGGTTGCGTCTGGGTTGCGTCTGGGTTGCGTCTGGGTTGCGTCTGGGTTGCGTCTGGGTTGCGTCTGGGTTGCGTCTGGGTTGCGTCTGGGTTGCGTCTGGGTTGCGTCTGGGTTGCGTCTGGGTTGCGTCTGGGTTGCGTCTGGGTTGCGTCTGGGTTGCGTCTGGGTTGCGTCTGGGTTGCGTCTGGGTTGCGTCTGGGTTGCGTCTGGGTTGCGTCTGGGTTGCGTCTGGGTTGCGTCTGGGTTGCGTCTGGGTTGCGTCTGGGTTGCGTCTGGGTTGCGTCTGGGTTGCGTCTGGGTTGCGTCTGGGTTGCGTCTGGGTTGCGTCTGGGTTGCGTCTGGGTTGCGTCTGGGTTGCGTCTGGGTTGCGTCTGGGTTGCGTCTGGGTTGCGTCTGGGTTGCGTCTGGGTTGCGTCTGGGTTGCGTCTGGGTTGCGTCTGGGTTGCGTCTGGGTTGCGTCTGGGTTGCGTCTGGGTTGCGTCTGGGTTGCGTCTGGGTTGCGTCTGGGTTGCGTCTGGGTTGCGTCTGGGTTGCGTCTGGGTTGCGTCTGGGTTGCGTCTGGGTTGCGTCTGGGTTGCGTCTGGGTTGCGTCTGGGTTGCGTCTGGGTTGCGTCTGGGTTGCGTCTGGGTTGCGTCTGGGTTGCGTCTGGGTTGCGTCTGGGTTGCGTCTGGGTTGCGTCTGGGTTGCGTCTGGGTTGCGTCTGGGTTGCGTCTGGGGTGCGTCTGGGTTGCGTCTGGGTTGCGTCTGGGTTGCGTCTGGGTTGCGTCTGGGTTGCGTCTGGGTTGCGTCTGGGTTGCGTCTGGGTTGCGTCTGGGTTGCGTCTGGGTTGCGTCTGGGTTGCGTCTGGGTTGCGTCTGGGTTGCGTCTGGGTTGCGTCTGGGTTGCGTCTGGGTTGCGTCTGGGTTGCGTCTGGGTTGCGTCTGGGTTGCGTCTGGGTTGCGTCTGGGTTGCGTCTGGGTTGCGTCTGGGTTGCGTCTGGGTTGCGTCTGGGTTGCGTCTGGGTTGCGTCTGGGTTGCGTCTGGGTTGCGTCTGGGTTGCGTCTGGGTTGCGTCTGGGTTGCGTCTGGGTTGCGTCTGGGTTGCGTCTGGGTTGCGTCTGGGTTGCGTCTGGGTTGCGTCTGGGTTGCGTCTGGGTTGCGTCTGGGTTGCGTCTGGGTTGCGTCTGGGTTGCGTCTGGGTTGCGTCTGGGTTGCGTCTGGGTTGCGTCTGGGTTGCGTCTGGGTTGCGTCTGGGTTGCGTCTGGGTTGCGTCTGGGTTGCGTCTGGGTTGCGTCTGGGTTGCGTCTGGGTTGCGTCTGGGTTGCGTCTGGGTTGCGTCTGGGTTGCGTCTGGGTTGCGTCTGGGTTGCGTCTGGGTTGCGTCTGGGTTGCGTCTGGGTTGCGTCTGGGTTGCGTCTGGGTTGCGTCTGGGTTGCGTCTGGGTTGCGTCTGGGTTGCGTCTGGGTTGCGTCTGGGTTGCGTCTGGGTTGCGTCTGGGTTGCGTCTGGGTTGCGTCTGGGTTGCGTCTGGGTTGCGTCTGGGTTGCGTCTGGGTTGCGTCTGGGTTGCGTCTGGGTTGCGTCTGGGTTGCGTCTGGGTTGCGTCTGGGTTGCGTCTGGGTTGCGTCTGGGTTGCGTCTGGGTTGCGTCTGGGTTGCGTCTGGGTTGCGTCTGGGTTGCGTCTGGGTTGCGTCTGGGTTGCGTCTCGGTTGCGTCTGGGTTGCGTCTGGGTTGCGTCTGGGTTGCGTCTGGGTTGCGTCTGGGTTGCGTCTGGGTTGCGTCTGGGTTGCGTCTGGGTTGCGTCTGGGTTGCGTCTGGGTTGCGTCTGGGTTGCGTCTGGGTTGCGTCTGGGTTGCGTCTGGGTTGCGTCTGGGTGGCGTCTGGGTTGCGTCTGGGTTGCGTCTGGGTTGCGTCTGGGTTGCGTCTGGGTTGCGTCTGGGTTGCGTCTGGGTTGCGTCTGGGTTGCGTCTGGGTTGCGTCTGGGTTGCGTCTGGGTTGCGTCTGGGTTGCGTCTGGGTTGCGTCTGGGTTGCGTCTGGGTTGCGTCTGGGTTGCGTCTGGGTTGCGTCTGGGTTGCGTCTGGGTTGCGTCTGGGTTGCGTCTGGGTTGCGTCTGGGTTGCGTCTGGGTTGCGTCTGGGTTGCGTCTGGGTTGCGTCTGGGTTGCGTCTGGGTTGCGTCTGGGTTGCGTCTGGGTTGCGTCTGGGTTGCGTCTGGGTTGCGTCTGGGTTGCGTCTGGGTTGCGTCTGGGTTGCGTCTGGGTTGCGTCTGGGTTGCGTCTGGGTTGCGTCTGGGTTGCGTCTGGGTTGCGTCTGGGTTGCGTCTGGGTTGCGTCTGGGTTGCGTCTGGGTTGCGTCTGGGTTGCGTCTGGGTTGCGTCTGGGTTGCGTCTGGGTTGCGTCTGGGTTGCGTCTGGGTTGCGTCTGGGTTGCGTCTGGGTTGCGTCTGGGTTGCGTCTGGGTTGCGTCTGGGTTGCGTCTGGGTTGCGTCTGGGTTGCGTCTGGGTTGCGTCTGG